>NW_007253073.1:345805-379165 GCF_000164805.1 Carlito syrichta
GGTCCATTATATGAGTGAGAACATGTGATACTCGGACCTTTGTTTTTGTGAGAGGTCACTCAGTATTAAAGACTCTAGTTCCATTCAGCTTGCAGCAAAATACATGATTTTGTTCTTTTTTATGACTGCATAGTATTCCATCGTGTAAATGTACCACATTTTTTTAATCCAGTCCTCTTTTGATGGGTAGCATGGTTGCTTCCAGGTTCTTGCTATTGTGAACAATGCTGCGATAAACATACGTGTGCAGGTGTCTTTTTTATAGAGTGATTTATGTTCTTCCAGATATATTCCCAGTAGGGGGATTGCAGGGTCATATGGGAGGTTGATATTTAAAGCTTTTAGGAATCGCCACACTGCTTTCCACTTAGGTTGCACTAGTTTACACTCCCACCAACAGTGTAGAAGTGTTCCCTTTTCTCCACACCCTCTCCATCAGCTGTTATTCTTTGAGTTGTTCATAATTGCCATTCTGACTGGAGTTAGGTGGTATCTCAATATGGTTTTGATTTGCATCTCCCTGATGATTAGTGAGGTTGAACATTTGTTCGTATGTCTGTTGGTTGCTCGAATGTTTTCCTTTGTGAAGTGTCTGTTCATGTCTTTTGCCCATTTTATAATGGGGTTGTTTGTTTTTTTCTTTTCAGCATGTTTGAGTTCCTTGTATATCCAAGATGTTAAGCCTTTGTCTGACGTGGTGTTGGCAAATACGTTTTCCCAGTCTGTAGGCTGTCTCCCTGCTCTCCTGATGGTTTCTTTGGCCTTGCAGAAGCTTGTCAGTTTAATAAGGTCCCACTTGTCTGTCCTGTCTCTTATGGCCTGTGGGTTTTGGGTTTTGTTCAGGAATTGGAGGCCAGTTCCGATTTCCATGAGGGTATGTCCTTCATTTTTTAAGGTTCTTATGGTTTGAAGTTTTACATTTAGGTCTCTGATCCATTTGGAGTCAACCTTTGTGCATGGGGATAGGTAGGGGTCCTGTTTCATTCTTCTGCATGTGGTCAGCCAGTTTTACCAGCACCATTTACTGAATAGGTTCTCCTCTCCCCAGTGGTAGGTGGTGGAGGCTTTGTCGAAGATGAGTTGGTTGAGAAATTGAGGTTTTGCTTCTGGAATCTCAATTCTATTCCATTGATCTATATGCGTATTCCTGTACCAATACCAAGCTGTTTTGATTATTGTAGCTTTATAGTAAAGTTTGAAGTCTGGTAATGTGATACCACCTGCTTTGTTTTTTTTGCTGAGGATTGTTCTGGCTATTCTTGGACGTTTGTATTTCCATATAAATTCCTGTGTTGTTTTTTCTAGGTCTGAGAAGAATGTTACTGATAATTTGATGGGTATTGCATTGTATTTGCAGATTGCCTTAGGTAAGATGGACACCTTCACAATGTTGATTCTTCCAATCCATGAGCATGGGATATTTTTCCACTTGTTTGTGTCATCTTTGATTTCTTTGAGCAGTGTTTTGTCATTTTCATTGTAAAGGTCTTTCACATGTCTGCTTAGGAAGATGTTAAGGTATTTCAATTTTTTTTGTGGCTATTGTGAATGGAATTGTGTATTTTTATTTGGGTTTCTGTTTGTTTGTTATTGGTGTAGAGAAATGTAATTGTCTTTTGTACATTTATTTTGTATCCTGAGACTCTGCCAAAGGCCTTTATTAGTGTAAAGAGGCTTTTGACAGATTCTCTTGGGTTTTCAAGGTACACAATCATATCATCTGCAAAGAGAGATAACTTGACTTCCTCTTTTCCTATTTGGATACCTCTGATTGCCTCCTCTTCTCTGATTCCTCTAGCCAGGACTTCCAATACTATGTTGAACAGGAGGGGTGAGAGTGGGCATCCTTGTCTATTTCCAGTTTTCAGGGGAATTGGTTTCAATTTTTGTCCATTTAGGAGTATGCTGGCTGTGGGTTTCTCATAGATGACTTTTACTATTTTGAGGGTTGTTCCCCGTATGCCTAGATGTTCAAGGGTTTTATCAAGAAGGGGTGCTGAATTTTATCAAAAGCTTTTTCTGCATCTAATGATATGATCTTGTGGTTTTTGTTTTGACATCTGTTGATGTATTTAATTACATTTATGGTTTTACAAATGTTGAACCAGCCTTGCATCCCAGGAATGAAGCCTACTTGGTCATGGTGGATGATTTTTGAGATGTATTCCTGAATCTGGTTTTCTAGTATCTTGTTGAGAATTTTAGCATCTATGTTCATCAAAGTTATTGGTCTGTAGTTCTCTTTCTTTGTTGGATCTTTACCTGGCTTGGGTATCAATGTGATGTTGGCCTCATAAAATGATTTGGGGAGAGTTCCATCTTTCTCAATTGCCTGGAATACCTTCAGTAGGATTGGTATCAGCTCCTCTTTAAATGTCTTGTAGAATTCTGCTGGGAAGCCATCTGGACCAGGGCTTTTTTTTTGTAGGTAGTTTTCTTATTACATAGTCGATTTCCTTGATTGTTATTGGTCTATTTAGGGTCTCAATTTCTTCTTGTTCCAACCTAGGTAGGTTGTGTGATGTCAGAAAGTCCTCCATTTCCTTAAGGTTTTCAAGTTTGTTTCCATACAAGTGTACGTAGTGGTCTCTAATGATCTTTTGTATTTCTTCAGGGTCAGATGTGACTTCATCTTTTGTGTTTCTGATTGTGCTTATTTGAGTTTTTTCTCATTTTTTCTTGGTCAGTCTAGTAGGGGACCATCGATCTTGTTTATCCTTTTGAAGAACCAGCTTTTTGTTTCATTGATTTTTTGTATTATCTTTTTGTCTTCTATGTCCTGGATTTGGGCTTTTATTTTGGTGATCTGAATTCTTCTGCTGAAATTAGAGTTTTTGTGGTCTTGCTTTTCCAGCTTCCTTAGGTGGCTTGTTAGGCTATTAGTTTGTGTTCCTTCCATTTTCTTCATGTGTGTTTGTAGGGATATAAATTCCCCTCTTACTACAGCTTTTAAGGCATCCCAGAGATTTTGGTAAGATGTTTCTTCATTTTCATTTGTTTCCAGGTATCTTTTGATCTCGTTTTGATTTCTTCATTGACCCAGAAGTTGTTTAGCATCATGCTGTTTAGTGTCCATGTCTTTGTGGGTTTTGGGAGGACTTTGTTGGTGTCAATGTTTATTTTTATTCCACTGTTGTCCGAGAAGGTGCATGGTAGAATTTTGGTCCTTTTAAATTTGCTTATGCTTGATTTATGGTCGAGTGTGTGGTCGATCTTAGAATATGTTCCATGTGGTGATAAGTAGAATGTATATTCTGTGATCTTTGGATGGTGTGTTTTGTAGGTATCAATTAAATCCATTTGGTCCAAAGTCACATTGAGGTTCCGGATCTCCTTGCTGATTTTTTTGTCCTGATGATTTGTCTAGGTTTGTGAGTGGGATATTAAAGTCCCCAGTTATGACGGTGTTAGAGTCAATATCTTTCTTTTGTTTTCCTAGAAGTTTTTTATGAAAGTTGGCACACCTATGTTGGGTGCATATATGTTTAGGATAGATATATCTTGTTGATGGATTGAGCCTTTTATCATTATGTAGTGGCCTTCTGTATCTTTTTTGATTTTTAATAGCTTGAAGGGTATTTTATCTGAAATTAAGATTGCTACTCCTGCTTTCTTTTGTATTCCATTCGCCTGAAAGTTTGTTTCCCATCCTCTTACTTTGAGTCTGTGGGTGTCCTTTCTAGTGAGGTGAGTCTCTTGAAGGCAATAGATTGTTGCCTGATGATATTTTATTCATTTTGCCATTCTATGTCTTTTCAGTGATGCATTTAGTTCATTCACATTTAGGCTAATGATTGAAATGCAAGAGTTGATCCCTGTCATAAGGTTCTTACAGAGTTGTTCCTGTTTGTTTGTTTTCTTTCTTTGGGTTTTGGAGTTGGTTCATATGTGTTTTTAATCTTTTGCCTGTTCTCTTGTGAAGAATGTTGTTGTTCTTTTTTCTTTTTCTTCTGTGTTCAGTACTTTCTTAAGTGTTTCTTGTAGAGGTGGTCTGGTGGCAGCGTAGGTTCTTAGGGATTGGATGTTTGGAAAAGATTTCAATTCTCCCTCACTAATGAAGCTTAGTTTGGCTGGGTAGGTTATTCTTGGTTGAAATTGTTTATCTTTTAGAAATTTGAAGATAGGGCTCCAGGTTCTCCTAGCCTGAAGGGTTTCTGTGGATAAATCTGCTGCTATTCTAATTGGTTTTCCTTGGTAGGTAGTCAGGCCTTTTTCTCTTGCTGCCTTTAGGATTTTTTCTTTTATAGTTACTTTGTTTAGGTGAATTATTATGTGTCTGGGAGTTGGTCTTCTCATTTGTTTTCTTACAGGGGTTCTCTGAATCTCTTGTGTTTGAATTTTTTCATCCTTGATGAGATGAGGGATGTTTTCTTGAATGATTTCATGAAATGTTTGTTCCAGTGTGACTTCTGTTTCTCTCTCTGCCTCAGGAAGCCCGATTACTCTTAGGTTTGGTCACTTGAAGTGATCATTCATCTCTTGCAGGTTTTGTTCTGTGTTTTTGAGCTTCTTTTCAATGCTTTTGACAGTTTGGGTTAGTTCTGTGTTTTGGTCTTCGAGCTCTAAGATTCTTTCTTCTGCTTGGCTGATTCTGCTTTCCATGCTTATTAGTCTGTTATTCATTTCCATCACAGTATTCTTTACTGCTGTCATTTCTGACATCAGCTCCTTCCTATTTTCCTCTTTTCTCTCCTCAATTTTTTAAATTATCTCCATTAATGTCTTGATGTCTGGGTTTATTGCATGTAATCAGTCATTCTTGGGGCTCTTCATTGTCTGTGTTCCAGAATCTGTTTTCTCAGTGTGTGATCTCCCAGGGGTCTGTGTGAGACCTATATTCTTCTTTTGGTTTTTCTTCATTTGTGCGGTTTTTCCCCCTCCCTAGTTTTTCCTTCCCTCCAAGTCACCATCTTCTTTAATTCTGTTATTCAGGGGTAAAGGGATTGGTTTTACTTCTGCTTGTTCAATCTCTTATTCTTTATGTATGCCCTCTTACTTTGTTCAATTCTGGAGTGGCACTGTAGGCTGGGGGTGGTCTTTCTTGTAGTTTTGAGATTTACTTAAGGGGGAACTGTGATTCAAAATCTATCTGCAGGTGCTGGTATTCGCTGACTGGTATGTGGATAATCTGGGACCCACTTTCCACTGCCTTGGAATCTGTCCGTGCAGTGGGGCTGTAGGTTTACTCCCTGAAATAAAATGTGGTTAGCAGAGGGGAGAGAATGGAGCAGACAATGGGTTGAAGAGGAGGGTGGAGAGAAAGAGGAGTAAGGGGGGAAACAAATGAGTGTGCCAACAAATAGAGAGAAAGGCCTATACTGAAACAGATAAAAACAATAGACCATAGCTGCAGACGAACCAACTCTCATACAAAAAAAATAAAACATATGGTGATGCTAATATACAAGCTAACCAACCACCTTATTAGTGTGCTGTTCCTCTATACAAAGATATGGTTTACAGAGGGAAGAAAAGAGAAGAAAAGGAAAAGGAAAAAAGAAAAAAGGAAAATACAGTAGGAATAGAATTAAGTCATTAAACTAACAGAATCAATGAAGCACACTCTGAGACATTTTGTTTAAGTCCAATGTCCTTTCAGTTCTGATTTCTAGTTTTCTTTTCAAGCTGGTAAATTAGTTTGCAGTTAGGGTCAGTTGCCCCTGGTCTGCTGTGAAGGACAGTTCAGATCACCCTCCGTTCACCACTCTGGCTATGTCTTTATCAAGCTTGTTTCTCCTGTTTCGTTGCTGTTACCTTGAATCACCTGCAGGTGGTGCTATCTCAGCTGCTCGCCCCAGAGGGGGTGGGGCCCAACAGGAACAGCAGAGGCTGAAGATGGCTGCGTGCCTCAGGGCAGATGGCAGGAGACTTACGGCAGCAGGACGTCTTGGTCGCAGGAGAGGTGGCAGTGATCCCAGCAGATCTTCCCTGAAGGGGCTTGAAGGACTGGACTGAAGTGGATCACCTCCAGCCGGGGTGGTGCAATGTGCTATGGAGGCCACGGCGGCGGCGGGGTGGGTGGCTGTGGTGGCGGCTGCAGTGGCAGCACCATTTGCACTGCAGTGACTGTCCAGTTCACTGCGATGCCCCAGCAGTGGCAACGGCCAAGCTCCATATGAAGAACAGGCTGCGATGTTGGGGTCCACAGCCCCCGGGGCAAGAGTCAGACCTACTGCAGTTCTCCTTTGCAGAGGGTTTCACAGACCGGCTTGCCCCGTCGCCATCTTGCCACTTCCCCCCTTCCATTCAGGCAATCTTAATGGTCTCTGCCAATCCACAGCAACTTTTAGACTTCATTTATCTGGCTGACCCCTGCTGCCCTGAGGGGCTGCTTCTTTGACAAGAGGATGAACAGCAGGATTGATTCTGAGTCCCTATGCTTCCTGATCTCTTCCCTTATTCTGATGTTCACCATCTTCCATATGTCCTTAAACAACAACTTTGTATACTGCCAGAAAATCAGGATATAACATTCGACTCTGGGGTAGAAGGTACATTCTTCCTGTTCTCTAGACACTATATTTACTCAGTAAGTAGGGCTGCCCAGGAACTCAACCTGACCAGCTCAGTCTCAAGCAGACCCCCCAACCTTCTTCCAGGCCAGGTCCCTTCCCTGTTTCAAATCACTAGATTTCTCTTATGAGTTGGTTAAAGCATCTGGTTGATGGATTTTATGGCAGATGGAGTAATCACTGGCAGGCAAGATTTCACAGGACCTTGATGTATACTCAGCTGGGACCCTCCAGAGTGGCCAGGAATACATAAGCTGCCTGTGCCCCATTCCAATTAACATAGAAATTTATCCTGAGGTCTTCCATGGACACAGAAAGTTTTGGTCCTTAGGGTTGCAGATGCCAAGACTGAACATGGAACCGAGGATGCCAAGTCTGTGGGGTTGGACAAGAAGTCAATGCTGGGGACAGCCCAGGTGACTGTTGCTCTTTTTGGGTGCTGTATGCATGGGAGGATGAGCCCTCCTTTTCTCTCTCTTCTCTAAAATGGGGAAACTGGTTACACTCAGGTGTCTCTTACAGGACAGACGTCAGTCTGGGGCTTTGTACAACGGACCTCTCTTTGTTCTTCTTTTCTTTTCTAGATATGGGAGCCAGCTCATCCAGTCTCATAGACACTCCACTAGGTTGTATATTAAAACACTGGGACCCTCTGTTACTAGACAGCCTTAAGAGGATGGAGAAACTTGGAAAATTAAGTAGAGTTTACTCTATAATACCATCCTTCAGTTAGACTTCTTTTGCCAGAGGGAGGGAAAGTGGAGCAAGATTCCATATGTCACAGCCTCCATGGCCTTGTATAAAACCCACACCTAGGATTTCCACCTATTTGATACCAAGCCCAAGCAAAAGGCTGACCTTGACATTCTAGATGCCTTGCTCTTTATGTCCCTGCCAGGCACTGGGTAGGGTTGGATTTCTCAGGAAACACTTTGGAGGCCGTCCATGCTCCACGTGGTCCCCCTGTTTCCCCTCTGCTTATCAGCCACCTAGGTCTCAGCCTCCAAGTTTTTACCTTCCTTTAACTACCCCTCATAACGGTCCTGCTTACTAGCCCCGTGTAACATCTGTTCCCCCTCCATGAAGGGTCAAACGGGGAGGGAGGCATTCTCAGAGTCCATGTCCTCTTTTCAAGGAGTGATCTAGGACTGTACAAGGAGAAGTCCAGCAGGCTCTCTGAGAACCCTAGTAAGTTTGTTAGTCAATTTACAAATCTCACTTTGTCATCTGAACTTATGAGAAAAAATAGACAAATGGTATTCTCCACCTGTTATGCCCCTAAAGAAAAAAAAACGAGAATCGTATTACCTGAGTTTCTGCAGATGAGGTGGTGGCTCAGAATCAAGGCCATGTCATATTCTGGATAGGGGGTTATGCAATCTCCGAATGGGGTCCCTGATGGATGACCAGATAAACAGTGTGGACTTAGACAGGAAAAGCCATATGATAGCCTGTATAATGGAGAGAATGAAGAGATGTATGGTGAAGCTCATCAATTATGACAGAGTCAAGGAAATTACCCAGGGAAAAATAAAAATTTGGCTCTGTTCCAAACCAGATAAGGGCTTTCACTTAAGCCCTGAAGAAATATACAAACATGGACTCTGACTCTCAGATGGGCAAATAGTTCTAGATACCCGCTTTATTAGCCAATCTGCCCCAGACATCCAGAAGAAAGTTCAGAAACTAGACAACCACAGGACCACAAACTCCCTCATCTCAGCTTCTAAGCACAGCCTTCTCAGTTTTAAGCAGTCGAGATCAGGCTAGGGAAGAGCAGAAAATAGAAAAAGAAAAGAGAAAGGCCAGATTCTCATCTGCAATAATGGGAAGGCAGCCACCTCAGTAGAAACCCATTGGGAACTCCAGGTTAAAGGAAGCTTTTCCCACTTGTAGAAAACCAGGCCGCTGGAAGGACAGATATCCAGAGAGGCCTCTGCCAAAGCAGCCATGCCCCACAGGTAGACAAAAGACCATTAGAAATGGGCTTGCCCCCAACTCCAAAGGCAGGACAGGTCAAATCCCAAGATTTTAGCAATGTACAACTGAGGGTGCCTGAGATCTTGACAGCTCCCTAACAGACCATTGCTATAGCAGGGGGAGAACTATGGGCTATTCTGGAAGTGGTAGGTTATTAGCTCACCACCTTAGTAACAGATATGAAGGCTATCTTTTTAGTTTTGCTTTCCTGCCCTGGACCCTTATCTACCAAAACCTGCTTAGTGACTGGAGTTGACTGGAAGCCTCAGGTGCATCACTTCTCTCAGCCTCTTACCTGTATTTTGGAAAATTATCTCCTAAGTCATAGATTCTTGATACTATAAGAATGCATAATTTCCTATGGGAAGGAACGGTCTTGAGGTGCTGGGTACCATACTGCTCTTGTTGGAACAGAAGGTAATCTTTTTGGTAATGTCTATAAGTTCAAATATTCCAGGCTCTATTACTCCTGAGATTGCAGAAAAGGTGAATACTGAAGTATGAGATCATGGAGTTCCAGGCAGAGCCATGATGATAACCCCTGTAAGGGTCACTCTCAAGAAAGGGACACTGCTTCCCCCAACGAAGCAATAGTCAATCAAAAGTAAAGCCCAAGAAGTCCATAACAGACAAGTTCCTAGAACACTGTCTCCTTGTCCCATACTAGTTTCCCTGTAATGCCCCTAACCTCCCAGTAAGAAAAACAAATGGGAGTTATCAACTGGTACAGAACCTAAGAATCATTAATGACGCTGTACTGCCATTACACCCAATAGTTCTTAACTCACATACTCTCCTGGCTCAGATTACTGCAACACACTTCACAGTCCTAGACCTGAAGGATACTTTCTGTATGCCTTTGTACCCTGACTCCCAATTTCTGTTTGCTTTTGAGTAGACCAACCCATGTAACTGGTATTCGCAGCAATATACCTGGACTGTTCTCAAGGCTTCAGGGACAGTCCACATCTATTTGGTAATTCCTTTGCCTTTTTCCTGGGACCTCAGAGATTTGAAACTTACTGATGGAACTCTTCTTCAATAAGTAGAATACCTATTAATTTTTAGTTACTCAAAGGAAACTTTCGATGACAATACCATTCAGATCCTAACTTTTCCAAGTCAAAGAGCTTATCAGGTAACTGCCTCCAAGGCACACATTTTTCAAGAACAGATCAAATACCTAGTTTACATCTTAGCTAATGGAACCCATTCTCTTTCCTCCAAGAAAAAAGTTGCCTTATCTAAAAAGTAGCTTTGAACTTTCTGGGGAATGGCTGGGTTTTGCCAAATCTGTATCCAAGACAATAGCCTGACAGCTCAGCTTCTTTATGAAACCCTCCCAGGGGCCTGACTCGGAGACTTTTGGGTGGACTAAAGAGAGGGAAAAAGGCTTTCTGTAGAGTTCAGATTCCCTCAACCTCTGCACCCGCCCCAGGGATTCCGGACTCAGATAAGCCCTTTACTTTGTAAGTGGGTGAAAAACAACGGGTTGTCCTTGGAATCTTAATACAAAACACGGACCCAATCCCCTGTCCTGTAGCCTGTCTAAACTGCTAGACACAGTGGCACAAGAATGGCCTGGATGCCTAAGGACTGTGGCTGCTGCTACATTTTTAGTGTCAGAAGCTAGACACTTCACCACAGAACAACCACTAGAAGTACAAACACATATCAGGCCCAAAGAGTCTTAGAAGCAAAAGGACATTTTTGGTTAACTGGGAGCCCTCTATTGAATTATCAAGTCGTGCTGCTTGACAGTCCTGAAGTTAAGACTTGCCAAATCTTAAATTCTGTATCCCTAATGCCTGTGCAGGAAGAGTCCGAGCCTCAGTACTCATGCATAGAAACTATAGAACAAGAGTATAGCAATAGGCCAGACCTCAAGGGCCCGTACTAGATAATTCAGACTATGTTTGGTTGACTAAGGAAAGTAGATTCATCCAACAAGGGATGAGAAAAGCAGGCTATGCAGTGGTAAGCCTCATGGAAACCATTGCAGCGGAAACTCTGCCTAGACATATCTCACCCAAAAAGGCAGAATTCACAGCTCTGACCTGAGCCATACAGCTGACAGAGAAATCGTCCATCGATATCTATACAGACTCAAATATGACCTTAAGGTCCTACAGGCCTATGCAGCCATATGGAAGGAAAAGGGACACCTCAGAGCAAAGACTTCCCCTATTAAATACCAAACAGAAATCCTGCATCTCTTAGAAGATCTGCAGCAGTCCCAGTCACTGTCATGCAGTGCAAAGAACATCAAAGAGACCACACAAAAGTCAACAGAAGTAACCATCTGACTGACACTGCTGACGAGACACCAGTAACTATTCTGCCCTTGTTGCCGCCTCTCCCACTAGCCCTCTAATCCCAAAATATATTCTACTAAATCAGGGCATCTAACAAAGAGCTCAGAAAGGATGGTAGGAATTGGATGGAAAAATCCTTGCTCCTGAACATCAGCAATGACCCCTTGTAAAGGGAGTTCCTGATTCCTGTCTCCTGGGAATGACACCATGGCCTCCCTACTTAACAGGCTGTTTTTTTGGGAAAGGATTAAGCATTACCATCTCCCAAGTCTTTGCATCCTGCCCTTTAGTTCCAGAAACAACCAAGAGGAGTACCGCAAACCGCCACCTTTCACACAGCCAGTTCAAAGGTGAGACACCTCTCCTGGGGAAGGCTGACACATAGACTTTACCCAAATGCCTCCCTTAAAAGGATTTAAATCCTTATTGTTTTTTGTGGATACCTTTACTGACTGGGTTGAAGCCTTCCCTTCCCTACTGAAAAAGCAATAGAGATAACAAAATGTCTCCTCAAGGAAATAATTCGTAGGTTCAGTCTCTTACAATCCTTACAGAGAAACAATGAACCCTCTTTTGTGTTCAAAGACACACAGTGGGTGTTTCATGCTTTGGGCATCACCTATTGTCTTCACTCTGCTTGGAGACCTCAATCTTCAGGAAAAGTAGAAAGAGCTAACCAAAACCTCCAAAGAGTTTTAGCCAAGGCCTGCCAAGAAACTACATACTCCAGGATTCAAATGTTACCTATTAGCTTGCTTCGGGTTCGAATGGCTCAAAAAACTGAGCTACAACTTATCCCTTTTGAAATGACAAATGAAAGAACATTCCTAACGAATGATCTAATCATAGACCCAGAAATCCAGACCCTCCTGACATACACCACTAATGTGGGTCAAGTCCAAGAGATAATCAGGGAGCATGGTAATAAAATTCTCCCCAAATCCTCCAGTGCTCCACCCACCCCAAAGGTGAAGCCTGGAGACCACGTCCTTCTCAAGACTCAGAAGGAGAAGACTCTTCAGAATCAATGACTTCCCCAATGGGAGGGGCCCTACACAGTAGTTCTTAGTGCCCCCATGGCAGTTAAACCCCAGAGAGTTTACAACTGAGTACAGATATTCCGAATAAAACCCCTTTCTGAGTCTTTGCAGGCAAAGAAGACAACTCTGAAGATCCTCAGCCTGCAACTACAGACCGAGAATACAGCTATGAACCTGTCGAGGGCCTGAAAGTCTTCTTCAAAAGAAAATCCCCCAAAACTGCTCAAAGGAAGTAAATGTGGTGAACTTTTCTTCATCACCAGGTTGCTCCAATTATTGGTCTTCTGGACAGGCAAGTGCTTTTCATTTGGGTGTTATTGAAGTTTACTTGCAACCCCTCCAGGAACCCACATAAGTAATTGCTTGACTGCTGAAGATGAACACAAAATTTCTTTGTTTCCTATGGTTGGTGGGGTTGGTAATTCCTCACTCCCTGGAATAGTAACACCTATTTCCCATTTTTGCAATGGATCACCCAGGGAAACAATCTGACCAAGCATGGGGTCAGCCATCCTAACAGACTATTAACTGCATATCCTTTAGAGAGTTCCTGTCTCTACCCTGAACCTTACTCAGATGCCCTGGGGACACTCTAATACCTCCGTGAAGTAAGTTTATCCAATTTTACCAACATAACATGATTATTCCAGGTCCATAATGCTATGAGATTACTCACCTTAGACTGTTGAACTCCCAATCCAACTAAGATTAAAAAAAAAAAATGTCAGCCCTATACTGGGACTACCCCTTGGGCACATACTTGGTTAAAGACAGTTTTCATATTTGGTAGAGGAAGAAATAGAGGGCATACTGAATACCAACTGTAAATTTGATTGGAGTTCTGATGCCCCAGTTTGATGCCCAAGCACCTTGGGAAGCCAGAGATGTACCCAACAACATACTGGAAAAGCACACATCTTCAGTCAGCCTATACAAACTAAAGGGCTTTTGTTTACCCCTCCATATTTCTCCCAGACAGACTGAGCTCACATTGCCAGTGGCAAGCTGGTAGTTAGTTAAAGCCTAGTGATGTTACCCTCAATTCTCTAAAATTCCTCAAACAGAATCAGTCCACCCATATCTGTGCATTTGATAGTTATGTTTTCATTTGTGGCTTTCCTAGACGGCCCCAGACCAAAAAGGGGCTAGCCTGTCCTTGCCTCAAAACCACCTGAAATTCATGGGAATGCACTGTTGACCACCTGCCTCTCCCCACCACAGCCCAAGCATACAGATTATCACCCTCACCTCTGTCCTGAATACCAGAAGTAAAAGGAAATTCGGAGTCAGTGCCATCATTCTCAGAAATGTAGCCATTGTTGGAATGGCTGCCCCATGGGTAGGATATGGCCTCTATGAGAATACCCTAAGTCACTTTACCAGAACTCGAGAAACAGTTGTCTGTGATCATGGAACAACAACTGATAAGCTTTCAATTTCTCTAAATTCACTGATGAATTAGTTATTCAAAATAGACTAGCCTTGGATTACATTTTAACTTCTGAAGAAGGGATTTGTACTGTGGTCAATACTACACTGGCCTTTTGGATAAATGTTACCGGGGAAGTAGAAACTAACCTACAAGAAGTAGACAATCAGGCCTCCTGGCTACATAAGTATAATAAGGGAGCCAACTCCACAAAGATCTGGGCTTCGATTAAGAGTGTGATGCCTTCCATTTTCTGGTCCCTTTCTCTGCTGGGACCTCTAGTAGCTATTCTGCTACTTTTAATTTTCAGGCCTTGTCTTTTCAAACTGTTGGTCAAAAGTGTGTCTTCTAGACTCCAGAGTTTCCACCTCCACCTGCAGGCTTGACCAGGTACCTGTGGAACCCCATTCCTACAGCCCCTAATCAAGAAGAGCAAGAAGGTATAAACCAGATGAGGAAGGATCAGTGCCCGCTTTCAGGATGAAGCACCTAAAGAAGCCTTGACTTCCATCCCTCAACTTTCATAAATGATTTTAGGGTCTAGCTTTCTTGAGAGGGGACTGATAGAGTAGGCAAGTTAGACTAGGAAAAACTTAAGGGCTGCGGGAAAAAGTCCAAGCTCACTGATGCCAGCAGTAGCTGGTACAGAGCCACACATATAAGCAGGTGGCCTAGCTATAGGAAATTTCACACCTACCTAACTGTTAGGCTGCAGCACTGTAATCCATTTATCTAGGATGCTTGTGGTTGAGAGCCAACCACCAAAGGAGGAACTATGTTAGAGACCTCCTGGGGCATGTTCATCAATAGCCAAGGTTGACTAAAATAATCACGACCTTCATTGTTAATACTATTAACATAAAATTACCTTAGGGGACTCTCCCACTCCCATCAAACACATGACGCTGTGACACAACTGGGATGATCCTATAAGACCAGAAATTTCCCAGTCCAACATGAAGGAGGAGTAACAGAGACCCAGCCCTAAGAACACCCATTTCTAGGAAAAGCTCACCCCAAAACTCACTCAGTACCCCTAAAAATAAAAGTTATCACTCTACAAGTTAGGGGCAGAAGCAGCAGCTTTCTGTAGGCTGTTTCTGCCTGTTCTCCTGCTTATCTCAATTAAGTGTGTGTTTGTGTGCATATTCACTCCAAATGTAAACATAAGTGATGCAGATTGTTCAGGTCAGCCTGGGCTTCAAGAGTGTCAGCTCAGTGGGTCAGCCAGCCAAGCCCCAGAAAGAGTGGTGAAGGGGCTGGTAAGCCTAGCCCCACAAATGTCAGCTCTAATGGGCTGGCAAGCCAAGTCCTGAGTGTTGTAATGGGGGAGGGGTGAGTGGCAAGCCTAGCCCCCAGGGTGTTGGCTCTAATGGGCTGGCAAGTCAAGCCCTGAGAGTGTTGCTGGTTTGGTGGGCTGGCAAGCCTAGCCCCTGGAGTGTCTCAGTTTCAGAGTCTCACCTTCCTCCGGAAGCTCTCCTGGTTCAGCTGGCTCTGTTGGCTGGCAAGCCAGTCTCTGGGGTTCATGACTTTTCAACCCCAATGATCTTCTGCAGCTCTTCACGTTGCAGCTCTTCAGGGTCAAGGTTCTTGTCTCATGCCCAGGAAGAATGAGGGACATGGACAGCCAGAAGGTGAGAAAACAGGATTTATTGAGGACAGATAAAGCTCCCACAGTGGGAGAGGGGCCTGAAGAGATTGCCTGTCTGGGGCTGAAAACCTGGGGCTTACATAGCCCTAAGTCCAAGCCGATTGGCTAGCACTAGCTGTGAGCTGTAGCTGTTCTGATTGGCCAGTAATAGGTAGGGACCTAATGGTGAGCTGATTGGTTGCTTTTAGATTCCAGCAATGAGTACCTTAGCTCTAGTTTGAGAGGCTTGCAGGGAGTTGTTTACCAATGCTGAGCCTGAGAGGCCTGCTGGGATTTCACTACACTGTTACCAGAGGACCCACCTGTCTGTCTGCCTAACCTTTCTCTAGCCATCTCCTGTCTCATAAGAACCCATTGTTGACCCTTTCACACCAGGAGCAGAACCCCTTCTGCCAGTACCTGAGGGTCTGTAGGTTGCACACTTTGGTACCAACTATTTATTTTTTAATTTTAAGAAAGTCTGAGTACTCCACACTCTTCCCAGGGTTTTAACTTGTTTTATTGGCTTTTCAAAGAGTTGCTGTAGCTACAGAGAAACCAGTTTCCTTTGGAGAGCAGTGCTTTTGAGGGGAGAAGGAAATCTCTTCATACTTCTCTGTGTAGGTACAGAGAAGCCATCACCACAGATGGCAGCTTTTAGAAGACTTTTTTCTTCTCCACATCATGATTCCTTTAGCAACATATTTCTGGCACTCCCAGGCAGGTCAAGGTGTCCTACAGAAAAACCTTGGTTTAGAACGACTGGGGATCTGGCTAGTGTTAACTGAAGAGAGAGCAGAGCTGGTGTGGCTGGCCATGAAGAAAACTGACTTGGTCAGTGTGGTTCAGAGAAGTCAGCTTGATTACATGCTTATTCCATGACTGTTTGCCTGAAGCAGAAAGTGCCTTTCAGTCTTTCAGAATCTATTTTTGGAGGTTTATTATGGTATGTCTGGTTCTCAATTCCAACAGTTTAATGAGGATCTAAATAAAATGCAAGGTTCTACCTTAAAAATGTAAAGTTCTAAAGTTTTCCTATAGAAAATGATACTTTAGGAGGAGGTCAGGAAGATGGAAACCGAGCCAGACTATGTGAGTCCCGGTGTGAGTGAGTGAGTGTATGGAAAATTTTGTGTATGTGCTTGTGAGTGAGTGAGTGTGTGAGTGACTGACTGAGGACTAGGTTCTCTTGGTGCAGTGGTTGGTGCCACAGTTGCTGGGCTTGGACCCTAGCAATTCCCAGGATGTAGAAGCTGAGCTCCATTTTCTTATTTTCTTAAATCAACAAAACCCTTCTTGGGAAGGAAAAGCTGGGAAAGACTGTCTAAGTGGGGGCTTGTGAGCAAGTGGTCAGGCCCCTGGTACAATAACTGGTGCTTCAGCTCTACTGCTTGGTCCCTGGTGCTTCCCGGGTCGCAGAAGCTGAGCACCATTTTTTAAAAAATGGACAAAAATTTTCCTGTGAAAAAGCAGTGGGGAGAGTCTATCATCCAAGGCTCTCCCTCACCATTGCAGCAGGAGAGACTGCCAGCTTCAGGCTTTACCTCACCCCTTCAGCACCTGGCAGGGCACTGGCAGCAGGGGCTGCAGAGGGAGTCCAGAGGCAAAGTCCCACCAAAGAGGACAAGAGAGGAGCCACCAACATCTTGAAGGTGAGGCAGGAAAGTGCTCCAACTTGCTACCCATGGAGTAACAGACCTGATCTCTGTGACTGGTGGATCAACTGCTCGGGTATTGATCATGCCCAGAGGGAATATCCTGAAAGCACAAAATTCAGAGGGACCTGACAACTGCTGAGTTCCAGGCATTCCCCCTCCACCTTGATCCAGCCCCAGAATAAAGGGTGTGGCCAGAAAAGGATGAGGAAGGACTCCAAAGAGATCAGTGGTGAGTCCGGGGCTGACCCAAAGCCCCTCTTCCTCAGCAATCCTCTGAATGTCAGACCCACGCAGCTGGACCACAACTGAGAGGGACAAACCCAGACAGAGCCTGGACATCAGTCACAATAGGAGAACTTCTTTCCAGGACAGACCTGGTTGGGGCACCCCCCATGAGTACATACCTGGGGAAGACACGATCCCACACCTCCCCACCAGAGGAGATGTCCCTGACCATATGAGTATGGGAGGGGAGGACTGCAGCCTCACCCACCTCCACTGCCCCTCCTTCTTCCCTGCTCCCCACACTGAGGAGTGAAAGAGGTGGTTCTGCAGGAGAGACCTGATTAGAGAAACAATTACAGAGCCTGCCACAGAGGGCAGGGTTTTTTCCTTTTATTTTCATTTTCAATTTTTAAAAAATTTTAAAAAATTGTTTGTTTGTTTATTTATTTTTAAAATACTTTTCCTTTGCGCATGAATGTGTATGTGAGGGTTTGATCTGCATCCCCCCATTTTTTTCTTCTCTTTTTCTTTTATTTGTCATTTTATATTTATGTGTGTATGTGAATGATTGAGTGTTCATCTTTCAATTTATTGTTGTTGGTGGTGTTTTTGCTCTTTTGTTCTGGGTTTTTTATTTTCATTTTTTATAGTTTAAGATGTGTGTCAATATATGATTAGGATTGTATCTGAATTCCTTTTTTTCCCCCCTCCGATCTTTCTGTTTTTCCTCTCTATTCACTTTGTGCTAGTCATGTGTATGTGTTTAGTTTTCTTTGCTTATTGTTGTTGTTGTTTATTTTGTTTCACTTTGTTGTTATTCCAGTTTTTGGGGTGTGTGTGTGTGTGTGTGTGTGTGTGTGTGTGTGTTCAGTTGTTTATTGCATTGGTTTCTGCTTTGCATCATCATAGAGAGTGGTGATGGGGAGTGGGTCTCGGGGAATGCATAAAACAATAAGTGAACATTGTAATTTGTAAGTAGTTTCTGAAAACTAGTGCCCCATTCCCTACTTTAGTCGAATTTCAAAAACTACAAGAGACAGTAAAGCTTCCCATCCACTATACTATTTCAATATAGAACTAATCCAGGGCCCAGATCAGGGAAGAATAGCGGACTGCACAAATATCAGAAGGGAATGTCTCTCACATGGACACTGAATAACAGAACTAAAGAGAAAAACAAGAGATTTGTCACAAATGAGGAAAAGTCAAAGGAAGACCTCAGGCAATTTCAAGTGTACCAAAGACAAAACTCTGGAAAGATCAGTCCTTGGAGCCCAAAAAATGAAAACCACCAATGACTGGCCCTAGAATATGAGAGTCATTGGGGAATGGATGGAGAGTGAATAAGACTCAAGAAAGACAAGATGCAACACTGAAAGAACTTGTAACAGAGATTTTGGAAATAAAAAATTTCATCCAGGAAATAAATAACAAGAAAGCAGAATAAATCTCACTCAAGAAAGAATCTAAGAACTTGAAGACCAGCACGTGGAATTAAGCTGATCAGTAAAAAACATAGAAAGAAGACTCAGAAAGAAAGAACAAAGCCTACAAGACATGTGTGATTATATCAAGGGGCCGAACCTGTGCCTGGCTGGTATCCCAGAAGAAGAAAGGGCAATGGAGAAAAACTGGGAGCAAGTATTCCAGGAGGTAATCCAAAAAAACTTTCACAATCTCACCGGAGATGAGACCAGCCAAGCACAAGAGACAAGACATCAAATGAGAAGACCAACCCTTAGACATATAGTAATTCACCTACACAAAGTAGGCACAAAAGAAAAAAATCCTAAAGGCAGCAAGAGAAAAAGATCAGACTACCTACCAGGGAAAATCAATCAGAATATCAGCAGACCTATCAGCAGAAACACTACAAGCAAGAAGAGACTGGAGCCCTATATTCAAAGTTCTCAAAGATAAACAATTTCAACCAAGAATTTCCTATCCAGCCAAGCTCAGCTTCATCAGTGATGGAGAATTAAAATCCTTCCCAGACATCCAATCCCTAAGAGATTATGAAGCTTCCAGGCCAGCTCTACAGGAGACACTCAAAAAGGTATTAAACACAGAAGAAACAACAACAAAAAAGAATGAATGCACACTTCACAAGAGAACAGCAGAGCATTCAACAGAGAATACAATGCAACAAGAAACTTGAAAATACACATATACATCAACACCAAAGCCAAAAGAAAAAAAAGCAAACAAGGAAAAAACTTTATAAGAACCTCATGACAGGGATAAACAATCACATTTCAATAATCAGCCTGAATGTGAATGGACTAAATACACCACTGAAAAGACACAGAATGGCAAACTGGATAAGAAACCATGACCCAATTACTTGCTACATTCCAAGAGACTCATCTCTCTAGAAGGGATGCACACAGACTCAAAGTTAAAGGATGAAAAATGAGTCACAAAAGAAGGATCACAAAAGAAGGCAGGAGTTGTGATCTTAATATCAGATAAAACACAGTCTTTAAGATAACAAAAATTTAAAATGATGCAAAAGGACACTACATAATGATAAAAGGTTCAACCCATCAACAAGAATTATTCATCCTAAATGTACATACACCGAACACAGGAGCACCAGTATTTGTAAAGCAACTTCTTAGTGAACTAAAAAAGATATTGACCCTAACACTATTATAGCAGGGGATTTGAATATCCCACTAACAGCCCTAGATAGATCACCTGGGCAAAAATATCAACAAGGAGAGCCAGAACCCAAACTTGACACTTGACCAAATGGACTTAATAGATACCTCCAGGTTATTCCACCCAACAATCACAGAATACACATTCTACTCATCACCACATGGAACATACTCCAAGATTGATCACATCCTTGGCAATAAATCAAGCATAAACAGATTCCATAAGGTTGAAATCCTGCCATGCACATTCTCAGATCACAGTGGAATACAAATAAATATCAAATGAAGAAACATCTTACCCAAATCTCTGAGATGCCATGAAAACAGTTCTAAGAGGGGAATTTATATCTCTATGAACAAACATCAAGAAAATGGAAAGATCACAAATGGTGAGCTTAACAACTCACCTAAGGGAGCTGGAAAGAAAAGACCACCAAAACCCCAACTGTAGCAGATGAATCCAAATTCCAAAATAGAACCCAAATACAAGGCATAGAAGACAAAATATCATAGAAAACATCAACCAAAAAAAAAAAAGCTGATTCATTGAAAGAGTTAACAAGATTGAAGGACCCCTAGCCAGAATGACCATAAAAAAGAGAGAAAAAGCCCAAATAAACACATTCAGAATACAAAAGACCAAATCACAACTGACCCTGAGGAAATACAAAAAATTATCAGAGATTACTATATACACCTATATGGAAACAAACTTGACAACCTAAATGAAATGGAGGATTTGCTGATATCACACAACCTCCCCAGGTTGAAACAAGAAGACACTGAGACACTAAATAGGCCAATAACAACCCAGGAAATTGACTCTGTCATATGAAAACTACCTACACACAAAAAAGCCCTGGAACAGGTGGATTTCCAGCAGAATTCTACAAAATGTACAAGGAGGAGCTGATACCAGTCCTATTGAAAGTATTCCAGGCAATTGAGAAGGATGGATTCTCCTCAAATCATTTTATGAAGGTAACATCACACTGATACTCAAACTTGGTAAAGATCCAACAGAAAAAGAGAACTACAGGCCAATATCCCTAATGAACATATATGCAAAAATCCTCAACAAGATTCTAGCAAATATGATCAAAAAATACATCTCAAAAATCATCCACCAAGGCCAACAGGCTTCATTCCTAGGATAAAGGGCTGGATCAACATTCGCAAGACCATAAATGTATTAAATACATCAACAGATATAAAAACAAGAAGCACATGATTATAACATTAGATGCAGAAAAAAGTTTGATGAAATCCAACATTCCTTCTTGATAAAAACCCTCAAACATTTTGGTATAGAAGTAACATACCTCAAAATAGTAAGTGCCATCTACAATAAACTCCCAGCTAACATATTGCTAAATGGACAGAAACTGGCAACACTTCCCTTGCAAACTGGAATAAGACAAGGTTACCCACTCTCACACCTCTTGTTCAACATTGTGTTGGAAGTCCTAGCTAGGACAATTAGACAAGAGAAGGAAATCAGGGGTATCCAAACAGGAAAAGAGGAAGTCAAGTTATCCCTCTTTGCTGATTATATGATCCTATACCTTGAAAATCCAAGAGAATCTGTCAAAAACCTGTTTGTACTGATAAAGAACTTTGGCAAAGTCTCAGGGTACAAAATAAATGTGCAAAAGACAACCAAATTCCTATACACCACCAACAAGCAAGCAGATACCCAAATTAAAAGCACAATCCCATTCACAATAGCCACAAAAAAAATGAAATACCTCAGCATCTTCCTAACCAGAGAAGTGAAAGACCTTTACAGTGAGAACTACAAAATGCTGCTCAAAGAAATCCAAGAAGGCACAAACAAATGGAAAAATATTTCATGCTCATGGATAGCTATCAAGAATCAACATTGTTAAAATGTCCATCCTACCAAAGGCAATCTACAGAATCAATGCAATACCCATTTAGTTACCAACATCATCCTTCTCAGATCTGGAAATGACAATACAGAAATTCATATGGAAGCATAAATGACCATGAATAGCCAAAATAATCCTTAGCAAAAGAAACAAAGGAAACAAAGCAGAAGGTATCACACTTCCAGACTTCAAACTTTACTATAAGGCTATAGTAATCAAAACAGCCTGGTATTGATAAAACAGCGGGCATATAAACCAATGGAACAGGATAGAGATTCCAGAAGCAAAGCCTCAATTCCTCAACCAACTCATCTTTGACAAAGCCTCCAACAACAACCACTGGGGAGAGGAAAATCTATTCAGTAAACGGTGCTGGGAAAATTGGCTGACCACATGTAGAAGATTGAAACAGGACTCCTACTTATCACCTTACACAAAAATCAACTCTATATGGATTAAAGACCTAAACGTAAAACCTCAAACTACAAGAATCTTAGAAAATGCAGGAGACACCCTTATAGAAATTGGAACTGGTAACTAATTCCACTCAGAACCCTAAAAGGCCAATACCTTAAGAAATAAGATGGACAAGTGGGACCTCATCAAACTGATGAGCATCTGCAAAGCAAATAAACCATTAAGAGAGCAGGAAGACAGCCCACAGAATGGGGAAAAAAATATTTGCCAACTGTACATCTGACAAAGGCCTAACATCTAGGATCTACAAGGAACTCAAATGTGCCTAAAGGAAATAAACAAACAGCCCCATTAAAAAGTGGGCAAAAGACATGAATAGACACTTCTCAAAAGAAGATATATAGGCAGCCAACAAACACATGAAAAATTGCTCAGCCTCACTCATCGTCAGAAATGCAAATCAAAATCACATTGAGATACCACTTAACCCTGGTAAGAATGGCCATTATTAATAAAACAAACAACAACAGATGCTGATGAGGATGTGGAGAAAAAGGAACGCTTCTACACTGCTGGTGGGTCTACAAACTAGTACAACCTCTTTGGAAGACAGTATGGTGATTTCTGCAAGTACTAGAAATTGATCATCCATATGACCCGGCAATTCCCTTATTGGGAATATGCCTGGAGGAACTCAAATCACTGTACAAAAAGGATACCTGTACACATATGTTTGTTGCAGCTCTATTCACAATAGCAAAAACATGGAACCAACCATGCTGTCCATCGAAACCAGACTAGATTTTTTAAAATGTGGTACATATACACAATGGAATATTACACAACCATAAAGAACGATAAACATATGGACTTCGCAACAACTTGGATGGATTTAGAGTTGATCATACTCAGTGATCTATCACAGAAACAAAAAACAGAGTACCATACGTTCTCATTCATAAGTGAATCCTGAACATTTATCATAATACTATAAGAAAGGAATTGGCAGTAGGGGGACTCTGCCAGGGGCCAATGGGGGCACATAACATCAATAAAAGGTACCCAATGGTTTACCTGTATGATGACCACGTATGTACCCAACCCTCATTTGTACCCCACATTTTTAAAATAAAATAATTATAAAAATAAAATATTCATTACACTTCACCAAGACTTACTTAGAGGTTTGCAACTTCTAGTTAAGCTTGCCATAATGGTAAATAAGTCTCTTCCAATAAAAATGCATCTTATAAAATTCAATGACAGTGTTTAACTGATGACAACATGTGTATCATTTAAAAAATAGCACAGACATATTGTCTTTCTTTTGATTGAGGAAAAGGCAAAAACATCTCTAGAAAATAACCAGAAAAAGTCAAAATATTCCATTACCAGTTCAAATCATCTGTGTTATGCAGGCAAAGATCTCAGAAGCCTCCTAACATCATTGCTTAAAGTAGCTTGAGTAGGTCAAGTTATACCTCATTCATGCAAAAGGACACATTAAGAGTTAAACTATTCTCCAAAGTTCAGGTATAATCCCATACCCAGTATTTAATGTATTAAAAGATTCACCAAGTAATATCCTTCTCAGCAATCAGAAAACTGCTATCATTTTATGTAACAGAAAATTCATGAGATGCTTTTGTCAAGTAGTTTTACATCTTCATTCTCCTTGTCAAATATCTAGAACTAAGAGAAATCCAAACAATCTTAAAAAAAAAGACATTGCCAGATTTCTTTTAGGACACCACAAAGATATCTACACAGTGTTCTAAAACATATGTAAATATCTAGACTCTAGAGCTAAATCGCTGGCAGAAATAATCTCCATCAATGAATTTTATAAACCTCTGAAATTAGCACTTACCTGCCTCATTGCTAATTGAAACTCTCATAGATTTCCCTCTTTTGTCCACTAGATCATCTCTTCAAACCCTTTCTCAAAGGGTTGTTCATTTACTGTGACTAACGGCTTAGCAAATTCCACATCCACCGTGAAGGTGATGTGTCTGTATAATAAAAATATTTTCAAAAAAGAACAAGTCAATATATATATCCTCTTTTTAAAAAAATGTTATAACCAACTCTGTATTGATCATATGTTTTTCATCCCATCACACTCATAGTCAAACAGTATATAATAAAAGGTAGCCGGGCTCGGTGGCTCAGCCTGTAATCCCGTGCCTTTGGGAGGCTGAGGTGAGTGGATTGCCTGAGCCCGCAGGTTCGAGACCCACCTGGGCAGCGAGACCTCATCTCTACAATAAATCAAAAAATCAGCCGGGCGTGATAGCGCATGCCTGTAATTCTGGCTACTCGGAAGTCTGAGGCGGAAGGATCACCGGAACCCAGCAGGTCAAGGCTGCGGTGTCCACTGCGCTCCAGTCTGGGCGACAGAGTGAGACTCCAACTCAAAAAAGTAAAAATAAAAAAAATAAAAGGTTACTCACGGAGAGCTAAAACTAGAACAAAAATGATATATAAAGACAATAATTACAATAACGGCAAGTTTAACTTTTACTACAATGCCAGGTAATCATTATTTTCTCTACTGGAAAGGAAAAAATAATAATTTTCATTTTGTTTAATGGTGTATTTTTGAATGCAAATATTTTAAAAACAATATATGACTTTCACTTTCTAAGTCTAGTCTGTTTATCTTTATTTTTAGTTGTTTATCTTTATTTTTAGTTTGTCAAAAGTCATTACTAATATACTACTGCTAAAGACTGAAGAAATTAACAGAATAATAACAATGATGATAAATCTACTAATGGATACTGAACATTTCCTGTGTATAAATGCTTTTTATGCAATAGTTCATTTAATCCTTACAATCAACCCAATGAGTAAGTTATTAATCATGTTTTCTTACTGCTGTAATCACATTACATGTTTCAATAATTTATTTACTTTTGAAATCAAAGACATCTTTTGAGAATGAGTGTATTCCCACCAGTTGCAGCTGTTGAAAATATAATATGGTACAACCATCTGTGAACTCAAGCCTTTACCCAATTCTTGGCTGGCAACAAGATTTGACAGTTCCTTGAATAATCAAAAATACACCTTTTAATCAACACAGTCATTTCATTCCTGGATATTTACTCCAGAAAAAGACAACATATGCCCACACAAAGACGTGTACATGAAAGTTCATGGCAGCTTTCTTTGTAATAGACAAATCTGAGTTGTAATTTAGGAAAAACCCAAATGTCGGTAAACAGGTGAATGGATTTTAAAAACGTGATACATTATATCCATACAATTATAGACCAATTAGATAACTGGGCAATTAATTTAATTTTAGTAAAAATGTTTTACTAGTACATGCAACAGAATGGATAAATCTTTTTTTTTTTTTGAGACAGAGTCTCATTCTGTTGCTCAGGCTGGAGTGCAGTAGAACGCTCATGGCCACCACAGCCTCCCTGCTAAGCTCAAGTGATTCTTCCACCTCAGTCTTCCAAGTAGTTAGAACTACAGGCATGCACCACCATGCCCAATAATTTTTAAAATATATTTATTGTAGAGACAAGGTCTCACTAAGTTGCCTGGGCTGGTCTCAAACCCCCAGGCTCAAGCAATCCTTTCACCTCAGCTTCCCAAAGTGCTGGGATTACAGGCTGAGCCACTGCACCCAGTCCAGATTGGATAAATCTTAAATAATTATGCTGAGTGAAAGAAGCCAGACACAAAAGAGTACCTACTGTTGTGATTTCAGTTACATGAAATTCTACAATACATAATCTACTAGAACAGAAAGTAGACCAATGGTTGCCTGAAGACTGTGTGTGTGTATTGCAAAGAGACAAGAGGAAACTTTTAAGAGTTATGGACTGTTAATCTTAATTGACAGTAGCATGGGTGTATATATTTGTTAAAACTTGTCAAATTATATACTTTAAATATGTGCAGTCTGTTGCATGTACGTTATACCTTAATAAAAAGTTGTAAAAACAAGTCAATATATCCTTAGCTACCTTTTCTCTTAAATTTTTATTCTGTAGCTATTTTTTCAAACTTTTGCATCTTTCTTATTTGTTTTGCTGTGTGATTTTGCTTTTGAAAATAAAGTAGGGGCCAGGTACAGTGGCTAATACCTATAATCCCAGTACTTTGGGATGCAGGGGAAGAGGACTGCCTGTGCCCAGAATTCAAAACCAGCCCAGCAACTTGGCAAGATCTCTACAATTAAACAAAAAATTAGCTGGACATGGTGGAATGGGCCTTCAGTTCTAGCTACTTGGAAGGTTTGAGACCAGACTGGTTAACAAAATGAGACCCCCATCTCCAATTCACAGAGCAATGTCAAGTGTCACTTATGAAAAAAACATTCAGAGAAGTGGACAGGAAAATACAATCAATATCTGCCTACCTACCACATGCATCTAATAACTAAACTTGAGATTTTACCATATTTATTTGTTGCCTTGTATTTGTTCAAACACAAATAAAATGAGTCATTCAACTGACAGCGCAGACATCTTAATTTTCTGTTAGTTTCCTGACATAAATCTAATACACATGATCATTGAAAATAACTGATTTAGATGACTCTCCAAAACAAAGCAGTGCCATCACTCACCACATGTGGGTAGCGAGTGGTATAATCTGGGATAAAGTAATGAGAATCACAGAGGGTAAGTGGAAGATGTTGGTTCAAGCATATGAGGAAAAGAGAAGGAAACATATCTGAGGATGATCATATTGTACATCACACCAGCAAGTTCTGCTGGAGTCCAGCTCCAGGAGAGAGTCAGGGCCTGAATGGGCAGGATCAGGAACGGTGAAGAAGAATGACAGGAGTCAACTTCTTGGGTAGAGTTCAGGACTCTGTCAGTTCTTATTCAATTCTTACATGCTTATATAGTTTTTTTACTGATTCCTGTACCCACAAAAATGCAACACACATTGCATATTAAATGTTTTTTTTATTAATCAATATTTTTTATTATGGTTTTGTAGGGTACAGTTAAGGGTTAGGTGTACAATTACGTTTCATTCAGGCACCCTGTTGATAAGAGGTGTTTTCCCATCCCCAGACAGATGCTACTGTTAATCCCATCCCTCTCCCCCCCGCTCATAGTTTCCCAGTACCGTCAGTCATTTTCTTATAGTATTACATTGGATGTTCAAGGTCCATTATATGAGTGAGAACATGTGATATTCGGATCTTTGTTTCTGTGAAGGTCACTCAGTATTATAGACTCTAGTTCCATCCAGGTTGCTGCAAAATTCATGATTTTGTTCTTTTTTATGGCTGCGTAGTATTCCATCGTGTATATGTACCACATTTTTTAATCCAGTCCTCTTTTGATGGGCAGCATCGTTGTTTCCAGGTTCTTGCTATTGTGAACAAAGCTGCGATAAACATACGTGTGCAGGTATCTTTTTTATAGAGTGATTTGTTTTGTTCAGGGTATATTCCCAGTAGGGGGATTGCGGGGCCATATGGAAGGTCGATTTTTAGAGCTTTTAGGAATCGCCACACTGCTTTCCACAGAGGTTGCACTAGTTTACACTCCCACCAGCAGTGTAGAAGTGTTCCCTTTTCACCACACCCTCTCCAGCAGCTGTTATTTTTTGAGTTGTTGATAATTGCCATTCTGATTGGAGTTAGGTGGTATCTCAGTGTGGTTTTGATTTGCATCTCCCTGATGATTAGTGAGGTTGAGCATTTCTTCATGTGTTTGTTGGCTGCTCGGATGTCTTCTTTTGTGAAGTGTCTGTTCATATCATTTGCCCATTTTATAATGGGGTTGTTTGTTTTCTTCTTTTCAGTACGTTTCAGTTCATTGTAGATCCAGGATGTTAAGCCTTTGTCAGAACTAAAGTTGGCAAATACTTTTTCCCAGTCTGTAGGCTGTCTCCCTGCTCTCTTGATGGTTTCTTTGGCTTTGCAGAAGCTTGTCAGTTTAATAAGGTCCCATTTATCTATCTTATCTCTTACGGCCTGTGGGTTTTGGGTTTTGTACAGGAATTGGATGCCAGTTCCGATTTCCATGAGAGTGTTTCCTTCCTTTTCTAAGGTTCTTATGGTTTTACATTTAGGTCTCTGATCCATTTGGAGTTAACCTTTGTGCATGGGGATAGATAGGGGTCCTGTTTCAATCTTCTGCATGTGGTCAGCCAGTTTTCCCAGCACCATTTACTGAATAGTTTCTCCTCTCCCCGTTGGGAGGTGGTAGGGGCTTTGTCGAAGATGAGTTGGTTGAGAAATTGAGGTTTTGCTTCTGGAATCTCGATTCTGTTCCATTGATCTATATGCCTGTTCCTGTACCAATTCTAAGCTGTTTTGATGATTGTAGCCTTATAGCAAAATTTGAAGTCTGGTATTGTGATACCATCTGATTTGTTTTTTTTTGCTGAGGACTGTTCTGGCAATTCTTGGACGTTTGTGTTTCCATATGAATTTCTGTGTTGTTTTTTCTAGGTCTGAGAAGAATGTTGTTGGTAATTTAATGGGTATTGCATTGAATTTGTAGATTGCCTTAGGTAAGATGGACATCTTCACAATGTTGATTCTTCCGATCCATGAGCATGGGATATTTTTCCACTTGTTCGTGTCATCTTTGATTTCTTTGAGCAGTGTTTTGTAATTTTCATTGTAAAGGTCTTTCACGTCTCTGGTTAGGAAGATGCCAAGGTATTTCATTTTTTTTTGTGGCTATTGTGAATAGAATTGTGTTTTTTATTTGGGTTTCTTTTTGTTTAATATTGGTGTAGAGAAATGCGATTGTCTTTTGTACATTTATTTTGTATCCTGAGACTTTGACAAAGGCCTTTATCAATGTAAGGAGGCCTTTGACAGATTCTCTTGGGTTTTCAAGGTACACAATCATATCATCTGCATAGAGAGATAACTTGACTTCCTCTTTTCCTATTTGAATACTTCTGATTGCCTCCTCTTCTCTGATTACTCTAGCCAGGACTTCCAACTCTATGTTGAACAGGAGGGGAGAGAGTGGGCATCCTTGTCTAGTACCAGTTTTCAGGGGAATTGGTTCCAATTTTTGTCCATTTAGGAGTATGCTGGCTGTGAGTTTCTCATAGATGGCTTTTACTATTTTGAGGTATGTTCCCTGTATGCCTAGATATTCAAGGGTTTTTTATCAAGAAGGGTGCTGGACTTTATAAAAAACTTTTTCTGCATCTAATGATATGATCATGTGGTTTTTGTTTTGACATCTGTTGATGTATTTAATTACATTTATGGTTTTATGAATGTTGAACCAGGCTTGCATCCCAGGAAGGAAGGCTACTTGGTCATGGTGGATGATTTTTGAGATGTATTGCTGAATCCGGTTTGCTAGGATCTTGCTGAGAATTTTAGCAACTATGTTCATCAAAGATATTGGCCTGTAGTTCTCTTTCTTTGTTGGATCTCTACCTGGCTTGGGTATCAATGTGATGTTGGCTTCGTATAATGATTTGGGGAGAGTTCCATCTTTTTCAATCGCCTGGAATACCTTCAGTAGAATTGGTATCAGCTCCTCCTTGAATGTCTTGTAAAATTCTGCTGGAAAGCCATCTGGACCAGGGCTTTTTTTTGTAGGAAGTTTTCTTATTATGTAGTCAATTTCCTTGATTGTTATTGGTCTATTTAGGGTCTCAATTTCTTCTTGTTCCAACCTAGGTAGGTTGTGTGATGTCAGAAAGTCCTCCATTTCCTTATGGTTTTCAGGTTTGTTTCCATACAAGTGTATGTAGTAGTCTCTAATGATCTTTTGTATTTCTTCAGGGTCAGTTGTGACTTCATCTTTTGTGTTTCTGATTGTGCTTATTTGGTTTTTTTCTAATTTTTTCTTGGTCAGTCTAGCTAGGGGACCATCAATCTTGTTTACCCTTTCGAAGAACCAGCTTTTTGTTTCATTGATTTTTGTATTATCTTTTTGTCTTCTATGTCCTGGATTTGGGCTTTTATTTTGGTGATCTGAATTCTTCTGCTGAAATTAGGGTTTTTGTGGTCTTGCTTTTCCAGCTTCATTAGGTGGCTTGTTAGGTTGTGAATTTCTGTTCCTTCCATTTTCTTCATGTGTGTTTGTAGGGATATAAATTTCCCCCTTACTACAGCTTTCAGGGCATCCCAGAGATTTTGGTTAGATGTTTCTTCATTTTCATTTGTTTCCAGGTATGTTTTGATCCCTGTTTTGATTTCGTCATTGACCCAGGAGTTGTTTAGCATCATGCTGTTTAGTGTCCATGTCTTTGTGGGTTTTGGGGGACTTTGTTGGTGTCAATGTTTATTTTTATTCCACTGTGATCTGAGAAGGTGTTTGGTAGAATTTTGGTCCTTTTAACTTTGCTTATGCTTGATTTATGGCCGAGTATGTGGTCGATCCTAGAATATGTTCCATGTGGTGATGAGTAGAATGTGTATTCTGTGGTCTTTGGATGGAGTGTTCTGTAGGTATCAATTAAGTCCATTTGGTCCAAAGTCACACTGAGCTTCTGGATCTCCTTGCTGATTTTTTGTCCTGATGATCTGTCTAGGGTTGTGAGTGGGGTATTAAAGTCCCCAGTTATGAGAGTGTTAGAGTCAATATCTTTCTTCAGTTTTCCAAGAAGTTGCTTTATGAAAGTTGGTGCACCTGTGTTGGGTGCATATGTGTTTAGGATAGATATTTCTTGTCGATGGATTGAGCCTTTTATCATTATGTAGTGGCCTTCTGTATCTTTTTTGATTTTTAATAGCTTGAAGGGTATTTTGTCTGAAATTAAGATCGCTACTCCTCCTTTCTTTTGTATTCCATTCGCCTGAAAGTTTGTTTCCCATCCTCTTACTTTGAGTCTGTGGGTGTCCTTTCTAGTGAGGTGAGTCTCTTGAAGGCAATAGATTGTTGACTGATGATATTTTATCCATTTTGCCATTCTATGTCTTTTCAGTGGTGCATTTAGTCCGTTCACATTTAGGCTAATAATTGAAATGCAAGAGTTGATCCCTGTCATAAGGTTCTTACGGAGTTGTTCCTATTTGTTTGTTGTCTTTCTTTGGGTTTTGGAGTTGGTTCATGTGTGTTTTTAATCTTTTGCCTGTACTCTTGTGAAGAATGCTGTTGTTCTTTTTTCTTTTTCTTCTGTGTTCAGTACTTTCTTAAGTGTTTCTTGTAGAGGTGGTCTGGTGGCAGCGTAGGTTCTTAGGGATTGGATGTCTGGAAAAGATTTCAATTCTCCCTCACTAATGAAGCTTAGTTTGGCTGGGTAGGTTATTCTTGGTTGAAATTGTTTCTCTTTTAGAACTTTGAAGATAGGGCTCCAGGCTCTCCTGGCCTGAAGGGTTTCTGTGGATAAATCTGCTGCTATTCTAATTGGTTTTCCCTGGTAGGTAGTCTGGCCTTTTTCTCTTGCTGCCTTTAGGATTTTTTCTTTTATAGCTACTTTGTTTAGGCGAATTATTATGTGTCTGGGAGTTGGTCTTCTCGTTTGTTGTCTTGCAGGGGTTCTCTGAATCTCTTGTGTTTGAATTTTTTCATCCTTAATGAGATGAGGGAAGTTTTCTTGAATGATTTCATGAAATGTTTGTTCCAGTGTGGCTTCGGTTTCTCTCTCTGCCTCAGGAAGCCCAATTACTCTTAGGTTTGGTCTCTTGAAGTGATCATTCATCTCTTGCAGGTTTTTTTCTGTCTTTTTGATCTTCTTTTCTATGCTTTTGACAGTTTGGGTTAGTTCTGTGTTTTGGTCTTCAAGCTCTGAGATTCTTTCTTCTGCTTGGCTGATTCTGCTTTCCATGCTTATTAGTCTGTTGTTCATTTCCATCACAGTATTCTTTACTGCTGTCATTTCTGACATCAGCTCCTTCCTATTTTCCTCTTGTCTCTCCTCAATTTTTTTAATTGTCTCCATTAATGTCTTGATGTCTGGGTTTGTTGCATGTAACCCATCATTCTGGCGGCTCTTCATTGTTTGTGTTCCAGAATCTGTTTTCTCAGTGTCTGATTTCCCAGGGGTCTCTGTAAGACCTATATTCTTCTTTTGGTTTTTCTTCATTTGTGTGGCTTTTCCCCCCCTACTTTTTCCTTCCCTCCACGTCACCGTCTTCTTTAATTCTGTTATTCAGGGGTAAAGGGATTGGTTTTACTTCTGTTTGTTCAATCTTCTATTCTTTATGTCTGTCCTCTTACTTTGTTCAATTCTGAAGTTGCACTGTAGGTTGGAGGTGGTCCTTTCTGCAGTTTTGAGATTTACTTAAGGGGAGAGCTGTGATTCAAAATCTGTCTGCAGGTCCTGGTATTCGCTGAGAGGCATGTGGATAATCTGGAACCCACTTCCCACTGCCCTGGAATCTGTCCGTGCAGTGGGGCTGTAGGTTTACTCCCTGAAATAAAATGTGATTAGCGGAGGGGAGAGAATGGAGCAGATAGTGGGTTGAAGAGGGGAGTGGAGAGAGAGAGGAGTAAGAGGGGAAACAAACGAGTGTGCCAACAAATAGAGAGAGAGGCCTATACTGAAACAGATAAAAACAATAGACCACAGCTACAGACGAACCAACTCTCATACAAAAAAATAAAAAATAAAAATAAAACATATAGTGATGCTAACATACAAGCTAACCAACCACCTTGTTAGTGTGCTATTCCTCTATACAAAGATATGGTTTACAGAGAGAAGAAAAGAGAAGCAAAGGAAAAGGAAAAAAGAAAAAAGGGAACAATACAGTAGGAATAGAATTAAGTCATTAAACTAATAGAATCAATGAAGCACACTCTGAGACATTTCGTTTAAGTCCAATGTCCTTTCAGGTCTGATTTCTAGTTTTCTTTTCAAGCTGGTAAATTAGTTTGCAGTTAGGGTCAGTTGCCCCTGGTCTGCTGTGAAGGGCAGTTCAGATTACCCTCCGTTCAGCACTCTGGCCTATGTCTTTATCAAGCTTGTTTCTCCCGTTTTGGTGTTGTTACCTTGGACCGCCAGCAGGTGGTGCTATCTCAGCTGCTCACCCCAGAGGGGGTGGGGCCGGACAGGAACAAGATGACTGCCTGCCTCCGAGCAGGCAACAGGAGCCTTACGGTGGGTGGGCAGGACAGTCTCGGGCTCAGGAGAGGTGGCAGCGATCCCAGCAGATCTTCCCTGAAGGGGTTTGATGTGGATCGCCTCAGACCGGGTGGTGTGATGTGCTACCCGTCATGGAGGCCGCAGTGGCGACGGCAGCGGCTGCAGGGGGAGGGGCTGCGGCAGCAGCGGCGGCACTGTTTGCACTACAGTAACTGTCCAGTCCTTGCAATGTCCCAGTGGTGGCAACGGCCGAGCTCTGTCTGAAGAGCAGGTTTTGATGCTCTGGTCCCCAGCCCCCTGGGGCGAGAGTCAGAGACCCACTGCAGATCTCCCTTGCAGAGGGCTTCAGACACCAGATTGTCCCATCGCCATCTTGCCATACTCCCCCCCCACATATTAAATGTTTACATCATGTTTTTTCCTTTTGTTTTTGGGGAAGTTTACCTTTACAAGTTTCTTTTTGTTCCTTCCTGCTACCGGTGGCATTATTTATGTCTGAATCAACAGATAGGAGCAAAACACCAGCTGCCAAGAATTTATCAGCCACAACCTGTGACCTCTAGGCCAACTGAATCTCTTCCCTTCACTATTCTATTTCTTTTCC
>NW_007253073.1:379185-382273 GCF_000164805.1 Carlito syrichta
CCGAGCTCTGTATGAAGAGCAGGCTGCGATGTTGGGTCCACAGCCCCCCAGGGCGAGAGTCAGAGACCACTGCAGATCTCCTTTGCAGAGGGCTTCAGAGACTGGGTTGCCCCGTCGCCATCTTGCCGCTTCTCTGATTTTTTTTTTTGTAGAGACCAGTTCTTGCTATGTTGCCCAGGATGGTCTTGAACTCCTGGGCTCAAGCAATCCTCCCAACTCGGCCTCCCAAAGTGTTGAGATTACAGGTGTGAGCCATCACCCCTGGCCAACCTCCACTCTTAATGAGGCAAAGGAAGCAGGACAAGAGGAGGGACATGCAGCAAAGGGTTGAACCAGTGAGAGGGAAAAGCAGGTTTCCAATAGGTAAAGCGGTCAATGAGGTGTGTTGATCTGCTGTGTCTGGCTGCAAGTAACATCATCAACCATAACAAAGATCCAAGCAGGATTTACTAAAAAAATAAGAAAACTTTGTCAGCTCACGTAGCAGGAAGGTGCGAGTTGGAGTGAGTTCAGATAGGTGAATTCAAGAGATTTGAGGGCAGAATTGGGGAACCAGGGTTTTCGTTTTTCCCACAAAGGCAGGGGCAAAGGAATGTTTGCTCCTTTTGTTAGGAGGAGAACTTTCACGGCAAACCTCCTCTCACATCCCATTGGCTGGAACTGTGTTACATGCCCACGCTGGCTCCAGGGACAAGCCTTGGAAATGGAAACGCTATGGTGGACTTAGCCCAAGCAAGAGTTACTCCCGTGGCTGGAAAGCCCTGTGGTCAGCATCCCTAATGTGTGACCAGGGCTCTGGGGCAAGGAAGAGCAAACTGGTTTTGAGGAGCGACTTCACCATTCAAAGTTGTACGAACCCTCCCAGCCCAGCTCAAATGCCACCCTGTCCTGTCGGTGAAGTTTTTCCCTGATGCCTCAGGTCAGAGCCAGTTACTTTCTCATCCGTATGCCAGAGGCTTCGCATCTCACACGTAAGGCTTTTCACAGTCGACTTTGCAGGAATACATTTGCTTTCGTCTCTCTGAATTCCGAATTCCTTGCGAGGAAGGGTCCCATCTGACTTGCATCCGTAGTCACACGTGCAGGGACGTCTCACAGACGCACTGGTCGCCAAGAGATAGACTTGCCCCGAGGCCAGGGCCACGTCCCTGTGGCTCAACACTGTATACCCAGTCCCAGTGTAATGATTGGCCTATGGACGATGCCACCAAATGTCTCAAATGAATTACAAAAGAATAATAGCTACCAGCTTCTGCTTCTGATCAAGATGGGGTAAGGGGGACACCAGGTTTATCCTCCCATCTGAAATAGACAAAATAAACAGAAAACACAGAAGAAATGAGTGTCTTCAAGACACTGGATACCATGCCATGAAGGATAGGATGTGCTCTGTAACCACCCCGGTTGATTGTCTTGACAGAATCTCCAAGCCACTGTGCACGAGGGAGGACTAAGGTGGGTCCTGGCGACTCCTTGAGTTGAAAGACAGAGCCGAGTGTTCAGGGAGATGGTTCGAGAGAGGAGATGGTTGCACAGAGAGAGAATCCCAAAGACCTGCTGGGGTCCCCTGAGTGTTCAGCAGAGGACTGGCTGGTGTCTGCAAGGGAAGGCCAGGCATGAGCCACCCAAAGGCGTTAGAAGGAACGGCAGGTGCCGGGCTCTTGGGGCACTGAGCAGAGTGCTCAGTGAGGGCTTGCTTCAGTGGTGGGGAACAGAGAACCCTAGACCGAAGGCTGCTCAGGAAATGCCAACAAGATGTCAGAGCAGAAAGATCAAACTGTTTCCAAGGAACTGAACTAAGAAAACTTACAAGACTGAACAGAATTCAACACCAGACAAGGTAAAAGTCACAATGTATAGCATCCAATCAAAGACACAACAAGAAAGGAAAACACAAAGAAAAGAATCAGTCAAGAAAAACTGACCCAGAATGCCCCGATGTGAGAATGAGCAAAGAAGAATGTTAAAGCAATTATTATCATTGTATCCAATATGTTTTAAAAGTTCAGAAAAGATGGGGGACATACAAAAAGACAGAAACTGAAAGACTAGACATCAAATCTATGATATCTGAGATGAAAAATATACCATATAAGCTTAGCAGAAGGTTGAATATCACAGAAAAAAATATTAATGAAGTTGAAGGCACAGCAATAGAAACTATCCTAAATAAAACACTCGGGCAAAAATGAACATTAAAAATGACAACTACCCAGGCGTGGTGGCTCATACCTGTAATCCCAGCACTTTGGGAGGCGGAGGTGAGAGGATTGCCTGAGTTCAAGGATTCGAGACTAGTCTGGGCAATATGGCAAGACCTCATCTCTACAATAAATCAAAAAATTAGCCGGATGTGGTGGTACCTGGAGTTCCAGCTACTTGGAAGGCTGAGGTGGAAGGATCGCCTGAGCCCAGCAGGTCGAGGCTGCCACTGCACTCCAACCTGAGCAACAGAGTGAAGCTTGACTCAAAAAAAAAAAAAATCAGTGACTTCTTGGATAACCTCAAATTCCATACATAATTTGAGTCTGTGAAAAGGAGACAGGAAAAAAATGGAAGAAATTGTTGCCAATCTCAAGTTCTGCTAACTGGTCACTTGCAGGTCAAAATAAACAAGCACGAGACGCAGTTCCAGGAGGGGGACTTTATTCCAGAAGCCGGCGGATGGGGAAGTGGCCAGGCTCAGGCCTCAAAGGAATCATCTCAACATTCTAGATTGAGGACGGGGATCAAAGGAGGAGCACCTGGGAGCGGTCTTGCTTCCATGTTACCTCAAGTCCTTGTCCGCCTGGAGATTGGCTGATGCAGTCCCAGTCGTGAGCCCTGGAGAGTTCCACCATGGTGTCTCCAAGACCCCACTATTCCAGGATCAGCCTCCAGACTTTCTCAGTCATGTGCTCAATCAGATAAGAACGAGAAATCTGTAGTGTAGGCTAAGGTAGGAAAAGGCAGCAATGTTCACAATAGCAAGAACATGGAACCAACTGTGCTGCCCATCAAAAGAGGACTGGATAAAGAAAATATGGTACATATATACAATGGAATATTATGCAGCCATGAAGAAGAACAAAATCATGAACTTCTCAGC
>NW_007253073.1:382579-506511 GCF_000164805.1 Carlito syrichta
GGTAACTGCACAATGAACATTTGTATACCTAACCCTGAATTGTACCCCACAATTTCAAAATAAAAATTAAAAGAGAAAAGAAAAGAAAAAGGCGTAAGCCCGCTTCTCAAAAGCAAGAATGGAAAGTCTTGGTTACAAAATGATGGCCCCAAATTTTCTAAACCTGATGGAAACTATAACCTACAGATCCGGGAAGCTCCATAAACCCCAGGCACAAGAAATAAGGAAACAAACTCCATTAAAGTGAATCGTAATCGAATTGTTTTAAAACCATAAAGAAGCCAGGCTCGGTGGCTCAGCCTGTAATCCTGCGCCTTTGGGAGGCTGAGGTGAGTGGATTGCCTGAGCCCGCGGGTTAGAGACCCTCCTGGGCAACCTGGCGAGACCTCATCTCTACAATAAATCAAAAAAATTAGCTGGGCGTGGGAGCACGTGCCTGTAATTCCGGCTACTCGGAAGGCTGAGGTGGAAGGATCGCCAGAGCCCAGCAGGTCGAGGCTGCGGTGGCCGGGAGCAGCCACTGCACTCCAGTCTGGGCGACAGAGTGAGACACCAACTCACAAAAAAAAAAATAATAAAAATAAATAAAACCATAAAGAGAAAACCGTAAAAGCAGCTAGAGAAAAAAGATGAGTCAGAAGACTATTGCCAGTGTGACACAGACATCAACTTTGGCTTGAGTCAAGTTACTTTTGCCTCTGGTGCTACATACTGAATTGTGTTCCCCCAAAATCCTTCTGTTGAAACCCTGACCCCCAAAGTGGCTATATTTGGAGACAGGGTTTTAGGAGGCAAGTAAAGTTAAAAGACATTGCTAAGATGGGACCCTCATTGAATGGGACTGGTGTGTCCTTTTAAGGAGAGAAAGAGGGAAGGCCTTTGACCTCACACACCAAGGAAGGGTCATTTGAGCAAGTGAAGCGATTGTGAGAAGACATCTGTGTCTAAACCAGGAACAGGGCTCTCAACCAAACTCCAAACATGCTGACACCCTGACCTTAGAGTTCCAGACTTCAGGAGTGTGAGAAAACAAATTTTTGTGGTTTAAGCCACCAGCCTTTGAATTTTTTTTTTTTTTTTTTGAGTCGGAGTCTCACTCTGTCACCCAGGCTGGAGGGCAGTGGCACACTCCTGGCCACTGCAGCCTTGATCTGCTGGGCTCAGGCAATCCTTTCACCTCAACCTTCCAAGTAGTAGAACTACAGGTGTGTACTACCACATCCAGCTAATTTTTATTTATTGTAGAGTCGAGGTCTTGCCAAGTTGCCTGGGCTCAGCTTCAACCCACAGACTCAAGCAATCCACTCGCCTCGGCCTCCCAAAGTGCTGGGGTGACAGGCTGAGCCACCAAGCCTGGCCCCCGTGTTGTTTTTACAAAGCCTGGACCCCCACCTAATTGATTTGCTGGCACGTAGACCTCAAATAAGGAGAAACTGAGGCCTGGATTCTGACCACCATTCTTGGTTCTAAATTCCTTCCAGAGGGGTGTGAAGGAAGTCCCACCCAGAGTCAAAGCTCTTCAGTCCCCAACTTTTTAATCAGCGCTCCTCTTCCCTGACTGATTACAAACCAGAAAGCCTTTGAATCCTCCTGTGACCTGCAGGCCCCTGCTTTGGGATGTTCTGCCTTTTCAGGTCAAGCCAACATAAGGCCTCCTTGTAGTGGTGGATGACGTTGCTACACCTTCTGCCTCCCTGCCTTAAAAAACCCTGCCCTGTAAGCTGGCTGGGAGTTCAGGTCTTATGCATGAGCTGTCCAAGTCTCCTTGCACGGAGTCCTGCAAATCCGCACCTTCCTTCTGCCTGCTGCAAACCTCCCCAGGGGGATCTGGTCTTACCGCCCCTGAATGAGGACCCTCCTTCAGTGCCATAATGGGGTTTTAGAACAGCAGCAGGGTGGCCAGAAGAAAAACGGGTTGGGGATTGACAGCAAGTTGAGACTTGGCAAGGAGGGTGCACGGGTAGATCCCTTGGCTTTAAAGTAGTAGTCATTTTAAATGAAAGTGTAACTGCCAACGTTGGATAAGGGAAGAAGAAAGAAGACAGAGAGGGAGAGGGAAAGAAAGAGCAGTAGCAAGAGAGAAAGAGAGAGAGGGAGGGAGGAAGGAGAGAAAGAGAAAGAAAAAGGGGGATGAGGGAAGGAAGGAAGGAAAGAAGGAAAAGAAAGTCCTTTTCTCCTTGGGAGGATTAAGGTGTCAGTCGTGTTTATCCTGTCCTGGGCATGGAATTTCTCATTCTGAAGACACAAAATTTGACACCTGTTGGTAGGAAATTAGAAAAGGCCGCTTATTTGCCCAAGGGTTATAACTTAGCCCTGTGGGCAGGCCATACCAGGGAGCGCTCCTCTGCTCTGCAGCCGGGGAGCCACAGTCTCCTCACCCCTGGGCCCCTGTGGGTGGAGCATCAAGGTCCCCTGGCTCCCATGGTGGGCTGGAGACATGAAGGCCCCCTCCCCCACCCTTCCATGAGCTTCTTAGGTTTGCCGGTGGGATCTGACAGGTGTGTTCCACTCTCTGCGGTCCTAGGGGAGTCCAGTGACACTGCCAAGTCCCTCGCACGCATGGGAGGCTGCAAAATGACCACAATCGGTCCTGGCCTCACAAACATAGCCGAGAAAAAGAAAGGTATCTTGGAAGTCCCAGGAGAGGTGCTCGGCAAATGCTGGCCCTCTTCTCCTCAGAGGGATAGAGAAAACCCCAGGGCAATGTCAAGAGACAGCGTGGGTGACCTTATGTCCTGGTTGGCATGGCGATGTCTTTATTTACCCTGGTATCTCAGCTTAATTATTAAAAGTGCCCCTTTTACACTCTCCAAAGGCTCCGATTTGGGGCTATGGGTTCTGTGCGCCCCAGGTGAAGGCCAGGCCTCCCTAACTAAGTTAGGTCACCCTAACCTTGATCTCAGACTCCTCCATTCCTGCAACTCGTGGTTATTATGTGGCAGACACCGTGCTAAGCACTGAGATGCGGTGACAGGCACATCAGACGCGGTCCCTGCCCTCGTGGCACGTTCAGGCTAAGAGTGGAGAGACGCTGATGAAATCGTCAGGCAAATCACGACAGAACCTCAGCCACGGGGCGTGCTGCCAGGCAGAGGTCCTGGGCACTGGGAGCATTTGTGCTGGAAGGAGATGTGATTGCATCGCAGTGATCCAGGAAGAGTCCAAGAACGGGTGATGCTTTGGCTGAGATTGGACATGAAACAAACCAGACTATGTCGCCCCCACATAGGCCTCTTGGACAAATATTTTTCAGCCAAAGGCAATCAAGAAGCAGCAGACAGAGAAAGAGCTCTTTAAGTCCTCCCCCTGCCTTTCCACCTAAAGACAGAATGTGCATCCGCCTTTGTTCTGAGGCTCTAGGGACTGCCCCAGGGGACTCTGCCCACATGCCTTGCTCTGTCAGTTCCCTCTCCTGTTCCTCCTACAGGTTCCCACCCTTGGAAGCCCTGCTTTGAGATGTTCCGCCTTTTTAGGTCAAAACAATGACTTTCGTTGGTCTTGTCACTTCTCTCAAATGTACACTTCTTTGATGAAATCAGGGTTCCCAGTCACCGCTTTGAGTTACCTCCGTGAAAATAAAAGAAAGTTTCCAGGCCTTCCAAATCTCTCATGCCAGAGGGAAAAGTGCAGCCAAAGTGCTGGTTGTGAGCCACCACTCCCGGCTTTGTAAAGACTACCGAGAGGCTTTTGTCAGAGAGGAAGAAAGCAAGCAGAAAAATGACTTGTTATGGGAGCAGGGAGACAGAGTGTTTTAAAAAAGCATTCCCAAGCCGGGCTCGGTGGCTCAGCCTGTCATCCCGTACCTTTGGGAGGCTGAGGTGAGTGGATTGCCTGAGTCCCTGGGTTCGAGACCCACCTGGGCAGCGAGACCTCATCTCTACAATAAATAAATAAAAAAAATCAGCCGGGCGTGGTAGCGCATGCCTGTAATTCCGGCTACTCGGAAGGCTGAGGCGGAAGGATCGCTGGAGCCCGGCAGGTCAAGGCTGCGGTGGCTGGGAGCGGCCACTGCACTCCAGTCTGGGCGACAGAGTGAGACTCCAACTCAAAAAAAAAAGCATTCCCAAAGGTTCTGTCAAAGAAGTGTGGTAGCAAGTCTCCAAGATACCCCCCTATGAACTATGCTTCCAGAAATCCACACCCTTGTGTGGTGCCCTTCCACTCTGAATGGGGGATAGACCTGTTCAGCCAGCAGGGTGACCCAGAGGAGACACCGTGTGGCGTTCAAGGTCAAATGAACCCTTGCAATGTCCATCTTGGTCTCTTGGGATATTTATTCAGGGCGATGCCAGTCACTATGTAAGAAGTGTGTACCCATAGATCACCATGCTGTAAACATAGACTAACCATGTGAAGTTGCCCTGGGGAAGATGGAAGAGAGAGAGAGAGAGATGCCTGGCCAGTCCCTGTGAGGAAAGAAGCCATCTTGAATGTCAAACCTTCAGATGACTCCAGTCCTTCGAGAGACCCCAAGTGAGAACGGCCCAGCTGATTCTGGTTAATCCACAGAAGCATGAGAGATAAAAAATAAATTTCAGGAGTTCGAGACCAGCCTGGGCAACTTGGTGAGACCTCATCTCTGCAATAAATCAAGAAAAATGAGTCAGGCGTGGTGAGGCGCACCTGTAGTTCTGGCTACTTGGAAGGCTGAGGCGGAAGAATCACCTGAGCCCAATAGGTCGAGGATGTGGTGGCTGTGAGCGTGCCACTGCACTCCAGCCTGGGCGATGGAGTAAGACTCCGACTCAAAAAAACTCAAAAAGCTTTCTGCTGTAAGTTATTGCATGTTATAACTGGGATGCGATAGGTACTGGAAAAAACAAATGTCTGTTTGACTCAGAGGTACGGAGGCCATTACTGTTTCTGGGTGTTGAAGCCAGGTCTGCGTGGGTTGAAGGGTGGGAGAAAGCTGAGGAGACTGAGAGAGTGAAGATGGCTGCTTTCTGGAGAGAATTAGCTGTGGGTGAGGAGGGGGAAGGCCGCTAGTTAGAAGGGCTGTGAGGGTGCGGAAGACTTTTCCTGAAAGGGGTCTCTACCAAGTGAGCATGTGTGTGAGTACTGCCCATGAAATACTTGTGATTAAAAAAGACATCCTGAATCAAATCAAACCTCTTGAGGTGATCATCTGTTTTCCAGAAACATGGGGGTTAGAGACACAAGTTGTCAACGCTTTGAGAATGTGACTAGCCAAGTCCAAAATGTAGGATGCCCAATGCAACAGATGGCCCAATAAGTCAATGGCATTTAAATACAGAAAGGCCACTTTGGGAGGCCGAGGTGAGTGGATTGCCTGAACCCACGAGTTCGAGATCAGTCTGGGCAACTTGGTGAGACCTCGTCTGTACAATAAATCAAAAAAGAAATTATCCAGGCATGGTGGCACATGCCTGTAGTTCCAGTTACTTGGAAGGCTGAGGCGGAAGGATTGCTGGAGCCTGGTAGGTCAATGCTGCTAGGGGGGACTGTGAATGTGCCACTGCACTCCAGCCTGGGTGACAGAGTGAGACTCCAACTCATAAAATAAAATAAAATAAAATAAAATAAAATAAAATAAAATAAAATACAGAAAGGGAAGGAGACCATTGTAGGACAAAAACAGCTGAAGAGACAAAAACGCTCTGTCTGAATCCCGACTTGAGCAGCCCAACTCTAAGAAGACAGTGAAACATGGGCCTGGTAGTCAGTGGTATTGAGGAGTCACTATTAATTATTTAGCTGTAACAATGGCATGGATGTTGCGTTTTCAAAAATGTTAGGGCACGCTCCCAGCAGGGCCTCCAAAAATGTTAGGTTAGGATACATATCCCAGAGGGGTCTTCAAATACTAGGTCAGGCCCCATGGGGGGCTGGGGGGCGAGGTGTCTGGTGTGCGATGCGGTGCTGTGTGAAAGATGCAAAGAAGTTGGATTGGAAAATATCATTCCTTTAGAAAGTAAATTAGAGAGAGAGAAGAGAGAGGAGATAGAGTGTGTGTCACCTCCCCAAGGTAAGGAAGGGGGCCAAAGCTGAGGAAACCTGGCAGCAGTCAGAGCCTAAAGAGCACATGGCCACATCAGAGTTTGGTAAAGCAAGGGCGGCTGGTTGCTCGTGGTTGAATCCTTTTAACCCTTCCCTTTGATGGGGGAAGGTCGTCAAGGTGGTTGGGGGCGGTCTGCTCCATGTCATCACGAAGGGCAGGTATGCACAGGTAACTGGTATCAGGTGACGGACGGTAGGCAGATGAGTGGGCTGGTCACATGACGGCTGCCGTGGCAATGGGGTCTGTCTGTGTCACGAAGCTCTTGTAGGACTGATGAGGTTAACTTGGGTCTTATGGGTGGAGGCAAATACTTGGAATAGAAAAGTTAATTAGTGCAAAACAAGCTGGGGTGGGGGGTTGTAAAACAGTGATCACTAGCTGCCTCTGAGAAACCAATTCTGTCTTGGCTAGAGATTAGAGGGGAGGTTAAGTGAATGGCTAGGAAAACATGAAATTTAGGCAATCTTAAAATGACTGCTCAGTGGGTATACTGACTCCAGGCTATGTCCTTTAAAAAAATGTGCCCTTCTCAATTGGAAATGCTCATGTGATGTCCTGATACATGGAATATTCTTTAAAATGGCAATAACTATTGAGGCTGGGTAATGGGGAAGTGAGAGGTCATGGTTTCTCTGTTTTTGCATATATTTGAAAATTTCTACAAGATGTTTTTCAAAGACTACATTGAATCATATTCTTCATCGTATGAAGGAGTTGTAGACATAATGAGGTTGACATGCAGTTGTGGTCGCCAAGTCCACAGTATGTCTTCAACGGTGCAAGGATTCTCCCCTGGGGGGTTGGGTGGAATACCCATACTAATTTTTCGCTCCAGTGATACTTAGCAAAGGATATAAAGAGCTAAGAGAAAGGATTCAATGGAGGGGCAGTAACTGACGAGGTGTGTGGATGGTATGGGGTTCTGAGGAGGGTGAGTGGGACCCAGAGGCAGGGTGAATGGTGCTGGTGTAGACAGTGCCTATGTGCAGGCATCAGTCTATGTGCTGAACAAAAAAACACCAGAGCAGTGGCCCAGTTGAGACCACTACCCGTAATTAGGAGATTCTTCCTATGTGGGGTCCCTGTAGATAAAAAGAAAGGTATCTTCACATTTTGGCATCCAGAGGAAGAAGAATTCCCATTTGGCAGCCTCTAAATCCTCTGAGTATTAGAAAGAAGATCAAGTGCTGAGGTATGGGGATTGGTAATTAGGAAATTGTCATTGAAGGGATTCGACGAAGGTGTTGAGGTGGGCGGGGAGCGACTCCTGGAGGAATGCAGTGGAATTGCAAGCATGGAATATTAGCAAGAGTATTACTGCAACAATGGGTCAGGGACTTTAGGCTGGATACACTGAGAACAATGGAGGGAAAATGCTTGCCATAGCTGGATGAGGTGGCTGGTGTCTGTAGTCCCAGCATTTTGGGAGGCCAAGACACGAGGACTGCTTGAGCCTGGGAGTTTGAGACCAGCCTGGGCAACATAGCAAGACCCTGTCTCTACAAAAATAAAAAAAAAATTATCTGGGTATGGTGGCTCATGCCTATCATCCCAGTTACTTGGGAGGCTGAGGCAGAAGGATTGCTTGAGCCCATGAGGTTGAGGCTGCGGTGAGCCATGATCATGCCTCTGTACTCTAGCCTGGGAGACAGTGAGACCCCAACTCAAAAAAAAAAAAAAAAAAAAGGGTTTCTTGCTAGTCCAGCTACCCTGGTAGTGGTGTGTGCTGGGCAGTGAGGCTCTGTGTGTTTAACATGGTGTCCAGGTGACTCCAGGGTAATGCAGGTGCTTCTTGGGCCCTGGAGGTGGAGTGGAGAGGGAGGCTGGCCTGAGTGGAGGCTTGTCACTCCAGTAAGGAAGCGGGGGGACACACAAGAGAACACGGATCTGCCAGTTTTTTCCGATGGCTCTGTGGCCTTCTTGGCCTGACAGATTGCAATTTGGAGGCCCACTTTGTCCAAGAGGGTACCTTTCTGGGTCCTCGCTGGGGCTCAAACACGAAGGCAGACGACTTTCAAAGGAACCTAGGGGTGCTCGCCCTGGGGCTTCACATCCAAGGATTTTTGACAACTGGGGATTTTGTTGTTGGTTTTGCAATTGTTGATTCTAGAAATAAAAGGGAGCTTTTTTTCTTTTCTTTTTTTTTCAGATGGAGTCTCACTCTATCATCCAGATTGGAGTGCAGTGGCACACTCACAGCCACTGCAGCCTCGACTACCTGGGCTCAGGTGATCCTTCCGCTTCAGCCTTTCAAGTAACTGGACCTACAGGTGTGTGCCACCACGCCCGGCTTATTTTTTTATTTATTGTAGAGACGAGAGCTCACCAAATTGCTCAGGCTGGCCTTGAACCCCTGGACTCAGGCAATTCTCTCGCCTCTGCCTCCCACAGTGCTGGGGTTACAGGCGTGAGCCAAAAGAGAGCTTTCAAAATCAGCAGCCGACCAATCAACACTGTGGAGGTCGGTGTGTGGGGGCCAACTGTTTCCTTTTCCTGCAGGGCTGCTTCCCACTGAGTGCGAGATGGCGCTTCTGGCAAGTCCCTGGTAATTCCCTGGCATCCGGCGACTGTCTTCAGTTCCCAGTGGGACTCGCTCAAGCCGGCTCATTTGCAGAGAACATGAGAGTAGCAGTTTTCATAGCTTAAGACCTGGAAGAAAAAGGCTTCCACCCCCACCTTGACAATCATAATCCACTCCTACTTAAAAGCATGTTTCAAAACCAAAAGGACTCTGAGAGTCTGAGCCTCGGGAGAAAGCTGTGTTAAGATTCAGCTCGTGCAGCCATAAAGAAAAACAAAATCATGGACTTTGCAGCAACCTGAATGGAATTAGAGTCTATAATACTCAGTGGTTTATCACAGAAACAAAGATCTGAGTACCACATGTTCTCACTCATAAGTGGTCCCTGAACATTTATCATAATACTATAAGAAAGGGATTGGCAGTAGCAGGACACTGCCGGGGGGGGGGTGTCACATGACATCAATAAGGGTCCCCAAACTTTACCTGTATGATGATGACCACTTATGTACCTAACCCTGAGTTGTGCCCCCCATCTTTAAAATAAAAATAAGATTAAAAAAATAAAAATAAAAGACAGCTTGTTGGCCAGCTTCTCTCCACTCTAGAGAAATGTTCCTCTCACGTCTCTTTTCTGGCAATTTCCTTGACCCCGGAGTTGCCCCGATGCCAAGGAATGAAGCCTGTCTGGAGTGAGCGGAAGCCACGAAAGCCCAGAGGGAATGGCCTTCTCTGCTCCTGTCTCTGCTGTGATTCCAGGTTGCAGTTCGCAGGGGCAGGATGAAGGAGAAGCCGGGGCTCTGAGTGGGTGAGCAGCCCTGAGGCTAGCAGGTGGGTGAGGACGGGCCCTGGGACTCCAGGTGAATGAGGCAGGGCCTTGGGGCCAGCAAGTCACAGGCCTCAGAGGATAGGAAGGAGCGGGCTCCCTGCATTAAAACAAAACAAGCCAACCCAACTCTTGTCTTTCCCACTCTGGATTTCCTGGGAGCCTTTCCATCAGCATGTTCCCAACATCCACGTGCAAATCCCACAGCAAAAGGAGCTTCTCTCCTTCCATCTTTTTTTTTTTTTTTTGAGTTGGAATCTCACTCTGTCACCCAGACTGGAGGGCAATGGCCGCTCCTGGCCACCACAGCCTTGCCCTGCTGGGCTCTGGCGATCCTTCCACCGCAGCCTTCCAAGTGCTATCACACCTGGCTAATTTCTGATTTATTGTAGAGATGAGGTCTCGATAAGTTGCCCAGGTGGATCTTGAACCCGCTGGCTCAGTCAATCCACTCACCTCAGCCTCCCAAAACGTGGGATTACAGGCTGAGCCACCGAACCCAGCCTCTCCTTCCATCTTTTAAGTAGACATAGGAGCTGGCTCCCAGCAGTCAAATGTTTTCTGGGAAGAGCCAGGTGGTACATCTAAGGGGGGGACCCCAAAAAACCAGAATTTACTTTAAAAACTGTGTATTTATTCTCACGTGTTTACATTTCAGTCACCTTCAGAGTCACCATTTGAGGCAATATACCTAATCGAGATGCTTTTTCCGCTGCTCAAAACAGTTTTCGAACTTGTCAGTTTTGATGCCTTTTAGTGCTTCTGCTGGTTTTTGTTTCACCTCTTCCACATCAGCAAAATGTTTCCCTTTGAGGACTTTTTTCATCCAGGGAAACCAAAAAAAAAAAAAAAAGTCACTGGGGGTGAGGGTGGGGCACAGGGGTCATGCTGTTTTGGGTTGCAAACTGCTTTACGCTCAGTTCGGTGTGGGCAGGTACGTTGTCATGGAGGAAGGACCAGTCACCTGTCTGCCAAAACTTGGGATGTTTCTTCTGCAAATTGGGATGCAACCTTCTCAGAACTTCCGCATAGAAACTTTGGCTGACCGTTTGATTCAGAGGAACAAATTCTGAGTGTACTATGAGGGTCTCACCCTCCAAAAGACAATCCTGGGTTTTTGGGCCCCCCTTGTAGGGTCTCTGTCCAACGAGGGGTCATAGACAAGACCTAACACAGCACCTGCGCCATCTGAGGCTGTGTCCACTCAAACCTTCTTTGCAAAAGGAGGCTGGAGGTGGGGCTTAGCTTGTGGGCCACAGTGTGCGGCCTCTGGTTTAAACGGAGAGACTTCAGGGCTACCACGCAGATATGTGGCCAAGGTCCAGAGAATGACAAAGGCCGCTGAGGTGCCTGCAAGCAGCAGCAGGCTGTTATGCCCTTGTGGCAGAAGAAACAACGGTGTACATGGTGCCACCGTCGCCCAGAGAGAGTAGGCTCATGGGAGGCCTAAGGCAAGGAGGGCGCAGGAAGGAAGGGCCCGGTCTCACACTCTGGCTTCTCAGGTCTCCTGCTTGGGCCTCCCAGCCTCTGACCTGATCAGGGCCCAGCTGGAAGGGAGGCTGGTGGGGAAGCCCTCAGGGCTGGCATGTCAGAGAAGTGGGAGCAGGTGAGGGAGCACTTAGGGAGAAGGTGGGTGGGCGAAGGAGAAAATGCCATGTGGGGACTAATTACGGAAAACCACTCCTTCTTGAAATGAAACTAGGGTGGGCGGGTTGAGTTTCCTGACCCTGGTTATGCACCCTGGCTTTATGCTGGAGAATTAGCCCCGCCTCGTACAAAAGGCATGTGATCCTATTCACACCTGACTTTATTCTGGGCAACCAGCCTTCTCCCCTCACAGGACAGGCGTCCGATCCTTTTCACAGCTGCCTCGATTCTAAAGAGCCAGCCCTCCCCAACACAGGACAGGCATCTGATTCTATTCACCCCTGACTTTATTCTGGAGACCCAGCTGTCTCCCTCCCTGGCATCTCATCCTATTCACACCTGACTTTTCTGGAGAACCAGCCCTTTCCCTCTCAAGACAGACTTCTGATCCTATTCACACCTGACTTTATTCTGGACAACCAGCCCTCCCCCACATGGGACAAGCATCTGATCCTATTCACACCTGACTTTATTCAGAAGATACAGCCCTCCCCCTCACAGGATGGGCATCTACTTCAGACCAAAGAGACACAGGCTCAGAACTTCTGTTTGGACTATTGGCTAAGATCAGCTGTCCTTTTTCTGGGGGATCCAAGGTTTGAACCTGGTAACCGTCTGAGCCCGAGGTGGCACCCTCCCCGGGGAAGATCCAAGTTCAGCCAGCACAAGGGAACACGGGAGTAGGGGAAACCCAGGTCCCGATGCCGATGCTACGCCCCTGGATTAAGCTGCACCTGAAATAAAACCCTCACATCTCAGTTATGTGAGCCAATGCATTCCTTTCTTCACTGAGAGCAGTGTTCTGTTTCTGGTCACCAAAATGATCCTGGGTAAGAGAGAATCCAGATTCTCGCTACATCTCATAACCCGGCAGGTTGAGATGTAGCGAGCGTCATGTGAATTGTGGCGGCTTGGAGATGCTGACGGGAACATGGCACCTGCCAGGTCCGTGTTGTCTGAGGTGACTTTTCCTTGACTTCCGCTAAGGGCTCACCTCCCAACACCTCCCATCCATCAGCGAGTCCCCAAATCCCGAAATGTGTGGACCAGTGAAACGTCCAAACCAGAGAACCATCTCCAAGCTGTCAACTCTTCACTGTGCTTTACAAAACAGATAAACAGGACCACGTCCTGTCACCCGCATGTCACGCCATTTCTCAGGGCTGAGAGTGGAGGATTAAAGCGAAACCCCCCTGCACGAGGCCTGTTCATCCTTAAGGAAGATGCCCAGCTCCAGGATCCCTGGGTCTGGCTGGACGTGTGTGCACAGCTGGTGCCAGGATAGGGGCCCATGGCCCAATCCGGTCCTCACTCTGCCATCTACGCCATGTTCCCTGCCTGAGCTGCGTCCACTCAGATGAATAATCGCTTTTTTCTTTACACAAAGGGGCTTCCTGCTTGCCAAGCTGGGTGCCAGCAGGGCCATGTCTGCCTGGGGAAGGCGACTTTCCCTAATCTGCACGAAAAACTTCTGGGGCTGGCAGCGGCCCTGCAATGACATTTTCTACTTAAAAAGGAAGGTCACTTGGCTGTGCTTCAACTGGTGCCAGGCACGTAGGTAGGTGCTCGCTAAATGTGTGCTCTGTGACTGCTGAACTGGTGGCGGGACCTGCATTAAGGGCTGCTTCTGGGCTGCGGGTTGATGCTAGGGGGCCAGGGTGGTTGCAAGGGCAGCTAAGAGGGTCAAGTTCATGTAACTTTCTCATCTCATCCATGGTCAAATGCAAGGGTGTGGGAGGCAAGAGGAAGGAAAGCTCTGAGAGGACCACAAGAAAGCCAGCTTGCTGAAGGACCTGCCACATGTGAGGTGAGGTACTGAGCACCTTGTACTAAGTACCTTGTACTAAGCACTTTGTACTAAGCATCTTGTACCAAGCACCTTGTACTAAGCACTTTGTACTAAGCACCTGTTACTGTCATCTCCCTTAACACGTCTTGCAGCTCAGGTGCCTGGGCCTTTGAAGGACTCTAGGTCATCCAGCAGCATGGTGAGATTTGACTGCAAAGTCACAAATATGCCTGGGATCTGGGTGAGAGGCACCCGGGGTCTTGTGCCCAAGAAGTCCTTCTGTGGACATCTGCCCTGGACCTCTGTGGACATCTGCCCTGGACCCTGGGACACTGCCCAGTTGCAGTGCCTGTGGTCAGCATCTCATGTCTCTCCTGGCACCTCTGTTGCCGCCCCCACATGCTCCCTGCCCCCACCCCACCCCTGTGTCTTGTGGCCGTAAACACTGTGACCAGAGAGGGCGTGTCTGTGGGGTGGCTAGAATTCATTTCTGTACACCCGATGGCTTCACACAACAGAAGTTTCTTCTCTTACAATACCGACCTCAGTGTCACTGGACAGGGATCGAGACACCAGCAGGAAAACTCCCTGCAGAGCCTGAGGGGACGGTCTGTGCCTCTCCCCACTCCTGGAGCTACACTTGACCCATGGCTCTTCCTCTATCCAAAGCCAGCAGCTTCGCAGCTTTCAAACCCTCTTTCAGCGATCACTCTCGCTGCATCCGCTGCCTTCTGTGTGTATGTCTGATCTCACTCTGCCTTTCAGTCTCTCTCTTTTTTTTTACCTGAGTTGGGACTCACTCTGTTGCCCAGGCTGGAGTGCAGTGGCATGATCAAAGCTCACCACAGCCTCTGCCTCCTGGGCTCAGGCAATCCTCCCACCTTACCCTCTCAAGTAGCTGCCACCACCAGCATGCACCACCATGCCTGGCCAGGTTTCTGATTTTTTGCAGAGATGAGGTCTCACGGTGTCACCCAGGCTGGTCTTGAACTCCTGGGCTCAAGTGGCTCTTCTGCTTTGGCCTCCCAAAGTGCTGGGATTACAGGCATGAGCCACTTGCCCGGCCTACTTCTTCTTCTTGTTTTTTAAGAACACTCGTGATGGCATTCAGGGCCTACCCAGATAAGCCAGGATAATCATCTCACCTAAAATCCTTAATCCAATCCCATCTGCAACAATTTAGCCATATAATGTAGCATTCACCAGTTTCCAGGGATTAAGACCTGATGTCTTTGACATTACTTGAGCCACAACAGAGGGCAGGTGACCTGCCCAAGGTCACACAGCAAGTGTGGGCTTTGACCCCCCAGCAGACCCCCTCCAGACCACGCCAAACCCCTCACCATCTGCTTAGAGACAACGGCCCAAGTCATGGATTATGTCAGGGTCGGGAAGGGCCTGGTGTCCAGCCGTGGCTATCTGCATGGAGCTATTAAACTTCCTGAATGTTTTTGGAGGGAAAGCAATGAGAATTGGCTCCCTGGGCTTTGCAGGGAGGCCAGGTTCCTGCTGTTCTGTACTGTCACTGTGAAGAAACACCAGCCTCTTCTGCGGTCTGCCATTAGTCACTGGACTTGGGATCTATTCACACATGAGAAATCTTGGGTTTAGAGCTGGAAAGGGGACAGGAGAGAAGGAAGCCTCAGGGAAGTCATCATAGATGTCCAGGGAGCTGGGTTTCCTGTAGCCATGAGCCCTTCCTCCTGGCAAAGCCGGTGGCATGGGGTGCCCCCAGGGAACCTGAAGCCTGAGTGCCAAGGCCGAGCAGAGGTGCCTGCGGTCTGTTCCCCTCTTGGCTGGCCTGGAAACGCTCCATCACCCGACACCGTTCCTGCCTGGCCCTGTGTCTGCAAGCCGCAGAACTAAGTGACAGAGAGGACAGAGGGCACAGGTGCTCAGTGCTCTAATGACCCTGACCTTGAGAGAAGAGGGAGCAGGAGGGCAAAGTCACAGGCGACGTTAACTGAGCACCTGCCATGTACCGGATGTGTTCTCTAGGGTGACTCTCCCTCAAGCCCACTTCCAGACAGAAGAACAGAGGCATAGGAAGGTGATGTGGCATGTCTAAAATGAGACAGCAAAGCAGGAACTTGGACCTGGGTCTGTCTGGCTGTGTGAATGGTTTCAGAAGGCCCAAGCTCCCTCATCCTGCCCACCTGCTCTGCACTGCAGAGGCTGAGGGCCCTTGGAGGCCGAGGACGGGGTTCAAAACCTGATTCTACTATCTCTAGGGCTCCAACCTCCACCAAGGAGACCGACCTCTCAGTGACTCCAAGGCAGTGACATTCATGGTACCCAACTCAACAGAGTTCTTGTGAAAACGTAACGGGTTGACACAAGTGAAGTGCTTAGGATGGGAAGTAGCTCATCTTAAGTGTAGCCATTGTTATTATTATTGGCACATCCAATAGCTTTGGCAAGAGACTCCGTTTACCACTAGGGTATTACTACAGGTCGTTGGCATCAGGCCAGAATTGAGTACAACTATTAGGTCAGAAACAGGGCAAAAATCTAGCTCTTGACCTGTTAAAAAGTGGTCCGTGAATACAAGCAAGCCAAAACCCCAGAAGGCCAAGGGAGCCAAATGCTAGAGTCATTACAATATGGCGCACATTTGCGATCCTCACTTGTTTGCTGACTTCAGCCCAGAGATGCTCTGCTTAGCCTTTGCGATACATTTTCCAGAACCCAGGGTCTTGTCTCGCCCCACACGCGTGGCCTGCACAGAAACAGTCTCCGAGTTGTCAGCATGGCTGAATGTTCCTGCCGCAAAGGCCGGTCCTTGGTCACCCCAGTCACTGCGGGGGGGGGCAGACCTCACCGACCACATGGCACAGCCTGGGAGTGGGGATGCCTTGGAAACCATTTGTCACAAGGCTTCTCTGGGCCCCGCATGGGCCTGGATCTTCTGGGGAGGCAGAGAGCATGTGAACTTGTAGGCACCGCACACAGAAGGCAGGCCACAACGCTAGCTCCGAGTGTTGGCACAGGGTGTGGACAGCGCCTGGCTGTGGTTGACGGCAGAGGTGAGACTGCCCCACAGAGATGGGACGTGAGCCTGACATTTGAGAAATAGCTGGGAGTTGGATCAGGAAAGAGAAGAGTCCTCCTCACGGCATCGTGAGAGGGGACCAGCATCAGCAAAGTTGCTGACGATAAGAAACTCACTCTGAAAGGGCACCCGCTGGCCCTGGGTACTAGGCGTGACTTCCATGTGGCCCACAGGAAGCGTGTAGTGGTGGATCACGGGCAGACCTTCTCAGGGTGGTCTCAGCGTGAAGATGGGCAGTTTGGGGTGCAGACACGGATCGTGGGTGCAAGTGGCCCAGCTCGTAGGCAAGGTCTCGCTCGGTCACTCTGCATCCTAGCTAAGGCGAGGGATGAGGCCTGCAACATAGAACGGCGTCTCAGATGCCCACACATCTGGGTACACATAGTACAGATAAAGCCTTAGCTACAACAAGATAACCGTAAAACGGCTTGCCTTTGGGTAGCAACAAAATTCCATTACGGCTCCCTCTCAGACCTTGAATCCCTTCCAACTTCCTTGGTGCTTGATTATAAAACAAACGTACTGAGCTAGTTTGGGGCTACTTCTCCTCCATCAGAGGAAAGCGTCCCACCTGGCCCCAGCTTTTCTTGATGTCTTTGTGTCTGTGTTTTTCTTCATCTCTTGTTGCTCTCTCTCAGGACCCTCAAGGCAGCTGCGCGGGCTGTAGTGAGAACTTGGAGAAAGGGGTGAAAAGTGAGGTAGAGGACCCAAGGAGGAGATCGTGGTTGGAGGAATAACTGCTTTGCAGGCATCTCCTTGGGGCGTGACTGCTTTCCCAGCAACTCTCTGCTTCTTGCCTGAGTGAGACTTTGGGAGTTCAGACCCCTAGGCCCCTCCTGCTGGGGTCCACCATGTGTGGGGAGTCTGGCTCTGTTCTTGGCTGTGGGGTACACATGGGCAAGGACCTGCCACTGTGCCTGGGATAGAGCCCCGGGCTCCTCTAGAGATGCCCATTCTAGGGCCTCATATCTGCTCAGCCCTGGGGTCAGTGCTGGGGGCCTGTGATGGGACAGCTCGTACGTGGCTAATGCCACGTGAGCAGACGCAACGGGCCACTTGGGCAGAAGCTCTGTCATCAGCGTGACCCCCCTAGACCTCTCTGCAGTAGCAACTGATGGTGTTCTTATCAGAGTCTGTTCCAACCACTGGGTCTCTGAGCTAAATGACACGGGGCAGGTCCCCAGAGGGCCCACAGCGGGCCTGAAACATGAGCGAGGAATAAGCCTTGGTTGTTATCTACTGCCAAGCCTCCTGGGTTGCCTGCCTCTGTGGCGGGGGCCACCTCTTGGGCCCAGCACAGGCCTACAGTGGCGGTGCAACTCAGCCGCCTTCTCCGACAGCCCCTACAGGGATAGACTGGCTTTTCCATCTCCACTTCCCCTCCTCTTTCTCTTTCTCAAGCTCCGTTGGGATGACGTCGTTATTGTCTGGACTCCGATCAGGGCCCTGTCTGCAGAGCTCCAGGTAAAAGGGAATCTCATGTCCCCATCTACAAAAAGGCAATGTGGAAGCATCGACAGAAAACATATCGGTGAGTTCCCAGGCTGTGAAGTGAGCGAGAGATTATTTAGATAAATGAATTTGTGTGATTGAAATGGTTCCCAGAAGTAAATGTCAGTGAACCAGACGCGGTCATTTTTTGCTCGTGAAGTAGTGTTAGAATGCATGTGATTTGAAGTTTATGGTAAAACACAAGCACAAGATTACCTCTCAGGCTGGGGGCAGTGTGGGCAGGCCTGGGGCCCCCACGCCTGGAGACTGTTTGTGTCACATGTGGTTAGCTTGGGCAGGATGATGGGCCGGACTCGAGGTTCTGAGAATTTAGCTGTGAACCACAAACCATCAGACAAGGCCAGAAATTGATCTTCAGTGTAGAAATTAACATTGAGCTGTCTGTGCGCATCCACTAAGCAAAATCCATGTGGCCCGTATGCATGGGGCGCTGCCACAGTGCTTCAGAATAACAAGCGTGACCTTCAGAGGGGACAATCGCCCTCTTGAGATGTGTGCGCGGGTCTTAGTAGACAGTTACCTGGTCATGTGTATATCTCCAAAAATGCGTTGTTGTTCAAATGTGTGCTCAAAAAAGGGATTAAAAACAAAATATCTGGGAAATACTGAGTTAAAGTTTTTCTTTTTCCAACTGTAGAAACGTCTCAGAGACTCTAATATGTTAATATTCACTGTGAGACTCTAGAAGGAACTACCATATATAGCAGCCTCAGGGACTCTTGACCACAGGAGGGGGGTGGGGGGAAGAGAGACAATATACATAGATAGATGGATATTGATAGAGATAGAGATAGATGTAAATAGATGGTAGATATAGATAGCTACACATAGATATATAAAAACAGGGGGCGCCAAAAAATGTGTACACATTTTAAGAGATGTTATCTATGTATTACTTTTGAAGGTGAATTAAATAACAGGAGCAATGTGTAGTATGATGTTCGCTCAACTATGCTTCTGCTGTTTTTTTTGACTGTCATGTGGTGATGCTAGCATTCATTTGATTAATACCATCTTTTGAGCGAACGTCATGCTTAAAATGTGTATACAGTTTTTGTCACCCCTTGTATACACAGGTAGAGATAGATAGGTAGAGATAGAGATAGATAGCTAGACACAGATAGGTATAGATAGAGATTAGATAGGCAGAGATAGATTAGAGAGATAGGTAGAAATTAGACAGAGATAGATAGCTATAGATAGATTAGAGAGGGAGAGAGACTAATGGATAGATAGATGGATGGAGGGATGGAAGGATGAGGGGACAGATGTGGGTATAGATAAATAGATACATTTAGCATTTCACTAGACTATGTAGAAATGACAAAGAGTATTAAATGAACCTGTAAGAATACCTTCTCCTGGACAAATAAATCTTCATCGATGGAAGCTCTCAGAATGAAAATTAAATCAGCTGGTGAATTGGGGTGACTTTGGGCACAGAAGACAAACGTCCCTGCAGAAGGGACTGAACAAGAAGGCTACCTGTGATCTCACCTCAGAAACTGGAAGCAGGGATTCCCGGCCTGGGTCATCTGCAGCCCTCCAGACCTTCATGAAGGTGGATGTCTCCCTCCCTCCGGCTCTGCCCTCCTCGGAGCAGAGACAACCTCTCCCCTCTGGTTGTAAGACGTTGCTGCCACAGCAGGGCTCCCACACCAGGCAGATACAGTCCTGCACAAAGTCCCAGGGTCACATGTCCTCCTGCGTGGTGGCTTCAGGAAAGGCACCTTTCTCAGTAGCCTCCCAACTCCTCAGAGCCGCATGGCAAACTTGGGGCTACACACCTGGACCCTGGATGTCGTGGAAGCCAGGAAGGGTCAGGGTTGGCCTTTCAAGTCTCCACAGTGGGAGGCGAGTCCCACCAGCTGGAGACCCAGGAAGGTCGATGGTGTCACTTGCGTCTGAGTCTGAGTCTGAAGGCTAGAGAAGACCCACGTTGCAGCTTAGAGCCAGACAGAGAGAGCACAATCTCTCTTCCTCTGCCTTTTGGTTCTATTTAGGCTGTGAATGGGTAGAGTGAGGCCCATTCACCTGGGGAAGACAGTCTCCTTTACTGTTTTTACTGCTTCAAATGTTAAACTCATCCAGAAACATCCTCACAGAAACACCTAGAGTAATGTTTAGCCAAATATCTGGACACCCAGTAGCCCAAATTAATCATCACACATAGCCAAGTTACCTTTCAAGCCCTGGTCACCTCGTTTGTAAAATGGGATATCTAATTGGCTTGTTGTGAGAATTTTTTTAAAAAAGCATAATTAAAGTGCTCAGCACAGCATCTAGCTCATAATTTGCTTTCAATGCAGTTTTTTGTGTTTTTGAGTTGAGAGCCCCCTCTGACCCTCAGGCTGGAGTGCAGTGGCATATTCATAGCTCACTGCAGCCTTGATCTCCTAGGCTCAGAGAATCCTTCCACCTTAGACTCCTGAGTACCTGGGACTACAGGTGCACACCACCATGCCTGGATAATTTCTTGATTTTTTTGTAGAGACAAGGTCTCACTATGTTGCCCAGGCTGGTCTTGAACTCCTGAGCTCCAGGGATCCTCCTACCTTGGCCTCCTAAAGGGATTGCAGGCATCAGCCACCATGCCCGACCCTCAATACAGATTTTTGAAAGCACAAAATTGAACTCATTGTAATAATCATCACCCCCATCTCATGAACTCTTTCTTATCCTGCCTCAGGGCCTCATCCCTACAAATGCCATGTCAATCATGCCAAAGGATGTCACATGTAGACTCAGAAAGGAGTCTGTCCTCTGCAAGTGCCACACAGCCATTGTATTTTTCTCCTACTCTGACCCCCTGCAAGTGTCAGTTGCCTGCAAAGCCACTTAAGATGAGGACACATGGACTGTGCTGGCCCTGGTACGTTGAAGATTCCAGAAATGGGTTCTGAGCCAAAGTTGGAGAAAAGCCATCCTAGTTGCACAGAATCCTCCGTGAAAACCATTCCTTCAGCTTCTTCTGCAGCTCTTCACCCCGCAGCCGCCTCATCCATTGAGAGTATTTATCAAGCACCTACTATGTCCCAGCACCGTGCTAGAGAGTGACTCGCACATGGCTGGCAGTTGAGCTTGTCCAAAGGCGTCTATTCGGTTGCAGTGGAAAGTTGGAGGGTGGCGGGCAGATTCTTCCTCTTCCCCAGCCCAGGGTGCTAGGAAGCCACAGTGCTGGTGTCCTCGGCCACTGTGGCAGCTAGAGGGAAGGGAGAAGCCTGAGGGTCTTGTGAAGCCTGAGGGTCTTGTAACCATGACCCTTGAGAGTAAGAACCACTGCTTCTCCGCGTACCTGACCCTTACGCCGGATTTCCTGTGGCCCCTCCCCCTTCTTCTTTATTCTGCCCTTCTTAGGATTTTAAAAATTCAAACCTGGGATGGAAAACACTGGGGAACAGGGGACATCTTCCTTCTTCCTTCTACCCCAACAAGAGTGTGTCTTTTGAGGAAAAACAAGGCTCCAGTGTTGGTGGCCAACGCTGCCACTGGGATCACAGCTCCAGGGGGCTGGATTCTGCAGTCGGTGAGCATAGGAAAAATGGCCTCACGTGACAATAACCCTGGAGAATTCGGGGTCCCACAGATCGGGTTTTGGGACTCTCACGCGACAGCTCGGCGTGTCTAACATAGCAGTTTGCAATCGACATGGGAGCAGATTGCTGTGTCTTGAGTCGAAGCACCAGATGAGGTGTTTGGCTTGTGTTTCATCTGGCTTGTGTTTCGGGAGCCTGAAGAATGCCAAATAGCCTGGAGTTGTTTGCTTTATGTTAGTTAAGTGCGAATAGTTTGCATCTATTTAAATCAGTGAATGACAGGAAGTTGTGTAGACACCAACACCATTGCCGATACACAGCATGCTGGCCATTTCTACATAATCAGACACTTAAAGAATAATTCAAACCACAAGTATTTTCTCTCAACTTTTTAATTTTTGAGCATTTCAAGCCCGGAGAAGAGTTAAAAGAACAGCGTAGTGCGTAGTGAATACCACCCGGGTATCTTCACCTAGTTTTATCGGTTGCTGACATTTTACCACTAGTGTTTTCTTTTTCTCTCTAACACACACACACACACACACACACACGCAGAGTGATAAGCTTTCGGCAATGACTATACCCCTGTAACCAGTACTCAGATCAAGCAACAGAACACCCCTATCCCCCAGAATTCTCTCTTGGGTGATTCCTGACTTCAAATACCTAGCTTAGTTTGTCTGTTTTTTTGTTTTTTGAGACAGAGTCTTTGTTGCTCACTGCAGCCTCAAACTCCTGGGCTCAAGCAATCTTCCCACTTCAGTCTCTGGAATAACTGGGACTACGGGTGCACCACATGCCCAGCTAATTTTTATATTTTTGGTAGAGGTGTGGGTCTCGCTCTGTTGCCCAGGCTGGTCACAAACTTCTGGGCTCTGGCGATCCTCCTGCCTCAGTCTCCCAAAGTGCCAGGTTCACAGGCACGAGTCACCTTGTCCGGCTATTCTCTTTTTCTACCAAGTTCTGCCGACTGCCTCGCCTGCCCTCTTTCGTCCCCTGAGAGGCTGACCCCGACGCCTGCACTGTCCTCGCGCTCTTGCCATCAGGCTTCTGGTTGGCGGTGCCCAAGGAAGCAGGCTGTGGGCAAGACTTCCACGGGCGGAGGAGAGAGTGGGCAGGTGCCCGTGTCCTGCGTCGGCTCTTTGGGCCCTGAAATAACAACCGCGTCCTGCCCTTCTAGGCTCTGGGTGCGCCTTGAGGTTTCTGGTTTGTCCACTTAACTCTGTCCACATCTCTATCGAAATAGAACAACAACAACAGCAAAACCCCCAAACCCAAAACAAAACCAAAAGACACTCTCTGCTTTAAACCCATCTGGACCTTCCACTTCCTGGGGCGACTTGGCTTAGCCGTGACCTGGATGGCGAGTTGCCATCGTACTTCTGCCCACCAGCCTCACTAATGATGCCAGTCAGGGCACCGGGGTTGAGGGGCGAGGAGGGAGGGGAGGGCGGGCTGCAGGGGAAGGGCCAGGAGGGCGTGCACAGCCCCCAGGGCTAGCCGGAGTGGTGAGACCACACGGGGCCAGGGGTGGTCATTCAACCTGGAGAAGAGGGCAGGGTGGTCCCTCACGGGAGCCATGACCATTGGGTGAGGGACACAGCTGGGTCATGGCGGCCCTGTAGGGAAGAAAGCAGAGGAGCGAATGCTCGGACACCCGTCTGTCTCCCCGCTGTCTCCTGCTGCTGCTCCCACAGACCAGGCTGGGCAGAGACGCCAGGTCCTCCTCTCTGGAGCAGGGTGGGGGAGGGAGTGCGGCACAGGTCCTCCTTAGCTCCTGGCCAAGAATATGCTGTCCCGCCCAAGCACGCCAAGACCCAAGTGGACTCCATGATGGAGACGCCTTTGCTAGGTGTTTAAGAAGCTTCTTTGTGGGCCAGGCATGGTGGCTCACACCTGTAATCCCAGCAGTTTGGGAGGCCGAGGCAGGAGAATCGCTTGAGCCCAGGAGTTCCAAACCAGCCTGGGCAACATAGCGAGACCTCATCTCTACAAAAATTTTAAAAAATTAGCTGGGTGTGGTGGCACACACCGTAGTCCCAGCTACTCAGGAGGCTGAGATGGGAGGATCGCCCGAGCCCAGGAGGTCTGGGCTGTGGTGAGCCGTGTCATGCCACTGCACTCCAACCTGGGTGACAGAGTGAGACCCCGACTCCAAAAAACAGAAACCTCGTCTTTGTGAAGTACTAAGGATAAATATTGAAGAACGAGGGATTCAGTGCAATGGCATCCTTGCCCAAGTAACTTGACCCCCTGTGGAGTGCCTGGCACCATGCTGGGACTGCCCTGAGAGTTTTGTCAAGGTTGAGCCTGACCATTGTCATTCTTACTTTGCATCAGGAGGACTTCAAGATGGGGTGGGTTTGGCCCAGAAGACGTATTTTGGGAGGGGGCCCAATGCTTTCTTGGGAGGAAGGACGAGGGGAGGAGGAGGAGGCAGGCCAGGGGTCAGAGAGCGTGGACCTCAACCGGGCAGACCCCCTAAGACCTGCCACCGCCACCGAAAGCCCAGAAGACATCTTGACGTGGAAAGAAGGCTGACTTTGAAGCCGGGACACGTGGACTCGAATTCTCCACAACGCCCTCCTCTTTGATGTGACCCAAGTTCTCTGGGCCTCAGTTTCCTTGCTGTAAAAGGGAACACAAACACCCGCCTCTCATGCACGGGCAAAAGTTTTCTAAGTGAAACCTCACTCTGCAGAGTCGGGGCATTGTAATTACTGAGCCTACGAGTATCCCCGGGGCAAGCATTCTTCTGGCCGATCACGGCTGCACTCTGGTAGACTCAGTCCGTGTCAACAGATGACTCCGGTCCAACCCGTGTCCCCTGCCCAGGCTAATTGCTCCCTCAGACCTAAGCTGTGCCCAACTCTACGATTAGAATTCAAACCCTGGCCCTCCATTAGGGATGCATAATGCCTCACTTTCCTTCCCTGAAATTAATCAGCTGCAAATGATTAAATTACTATATATAGTGTGAAACACATCAAAGCTGTAATTTTTATATAAATTCCAGAATGTTACATTATTTCCCTTCCGCGCTGACGTTGGAATAATTCCTCACAATCATTGCTTTGTCTTCTGTAAAATAAAATTTTAAAAACCCATTGCTCTTCAGGCGTACCAAAGTCTACATTCCATGTCGAATATGATTAATGTTTACTGTATTTGTTGTGGGGTTGGCTGCTAATTGTGGCGTTAAACCGCACCCCCGCCGTCGTCTTCGGGGGCTGAGGGATGCTGGTTCAGAACCGCTGTTTGAGAAAGTATCAATTAAGATTCAGCTCCACTGAACACACACATCATTTCTGTTGTCTGTTTGTGGTGCCCGTCGGAGCTGGTGGGAGCACTCTCCTTCTCCTGCGAGAGCAGAAGGATGCTAGGCGGCTTCTCTGGTCTGCGAAACCCCAGGCTTGGCTCATGGGGACCAGAGATATCACCTGTGTGTTGCCGGTCGTTGCTTCTCTGGCGAGGCCCTTGACTGCTGGGTAGACATGGACTGGTCATCAGAGCCAGGCCCGCCTGTGGCAGGTACTGCATGGTCGGGATGGAGTACATCTTCAAATTTTGTGCTGCCCACTCTTTAGGACCTCGCCCCCCGCCCACTCTTTAGGACCTCACCTCCTGCCATTTTGCATTCAGGTTTCCCCCCACCCCACCTGACTGAGGGTACTAGATTGAGAACTGAAAAGCAGAATGATGACCCAGTTGTGCAGGCACTGCCATGTTTAACCTGGGATAAGTTTGGGTAATCTGTTCAAGATATCACACTAAGCTGGGCTCGGTGGCTCAGCCTGTCATCCCAGCACCTTGGGAGGCCAAGGCGAGTGGATTGCCTGAGCCCGCAGGTTTGAGACCAGCCTGGGCAACTTGGCGAGACCTCGTCTCTACAATAAATACATATAAAAAAACGAGCCGGGCATGGAAGCACGCGCCTGTGGTTTCGGCTACTTGGAAGGCTGAGGCGGAAAGATTGCCGGAGCCCAGCAAGTCGACGCTGGGGTGGCTGTGAACATGCCACTGCACTCCAACCTGGGCGATGGAGTGAGACTCCAACTCCAAATATATGTGTGTGTGTGTGTGTGTGTGTGTGTGTGTGTATCACACTAGAAGGTGGCAGGGTTGGATTTAAACCTAGATGGAGGGTCTGCGGCTTTTAACCTTTAAGCCAACCTGACTGGTACTTGGTCTCATATGTGCTGTCATGTTCCTGTTGTTACTGTGCGGTGTCTTAGTTTTGTGTTGTTATTAACGGAATCCCATAGACTGGGTAATTTATAAGGCAATGAAATTTATTTCTCACAGTTATGGAAGCTGGGCAGTCCAAGGTCAAGGTGCTGGCATCTGGAAGATGCTGTTTGGCTGCAGCCTCCCAGGGCAAAAGGTGAGAGACAGAGGAGGAGAGCAAGAGAGAGAGAGAGAGAACACCGGCTTTCTATAACAAACCCACTCTCATGACAGTGACGTGAATCCATGAGGCTCTGTGCTCGTCACGTCATCTCCTCCTAGAGGTCCACACCTCGACACTGTGGCCTTGAGGACTAGATTTTCAACCCATGAACTTTGGGGACACGTTCGAACCATAGCAAGCAATCCCCACCACTGAAGCATCCCAGGGAGTTTGTGTGTGTGTCAGAGAGAGAGAGAGAGAGAGAGAGAAAGAGAGAGAGAGGAATGGATATCTGAAGGGTGAAGAGAGACCATAGTTGCTTCCAGGTCCCTGTTCCCTGTCATTCTGTGTGGCTCCTTCTGGTCACCTGGATTTCCCGGGGTAAAAGGGTTAAAAGCCCGAAATGTCAAGGGTCTTGATTGACTTTGCTCAGAACTTAGACAGGCAGGCGCCAGATGCAAGCCAGTCCTCTGTTAAGGTATCAGCATCACAATGGGGGTGAATCAGTGGAAACGTCTGGGGCCAGCCAGGAGGGGCCTGTGGCTTATCTCTGCCAAGGTGAGCTGTGATGACCGGTTCCTTCCCTCCGTCCCTCTTTATTCTTCCCTCCCTCCCTTATTCCCTCTCTCTCCCCCTCCTTTTCCCTCTCTCCTTTCCCCTCCCTCCCTTCTTCGTGGCCCCCCTCCATGTCAACATGAACAAGAGCCCTGGAGGCTTACTAAAGAGCGCTGGAAAATAGCAGCGAGGGCCCAGAACACTCCCTGCTTCTGTAAGGCACGTGTGCCTTTGGGTCTGGGTGGAGTGTGGACATGTGGACCCTGCTGGCAGACTCTGGTGGCTTTTCCCCCCAATTTCCCTTGGGAGTGGTTTTCCCTGGGGTGGACATGCTTAAGATTTAAAATGCAAATCGACATGATGGACTGGGCTGGCTCTCTGAGGGTCCCTCTGCTTCCAGACCAAGCTGAGTCTGTGCCCTGGCTGCTGCCAGCTCATTCCCGGGGGCATCCGGGCAGGCGGGGACCATCCCATCCACTCCCTGGTAGGCCAGTTAGCTCAGCTGCCAGCCTCTCCTGCCCTACTAGCCCCCACAGCAGATGTGGTGAAAATGTCCATTATCTCTACACACAAAGTTTGCCCTCCATATGGAATCTCCAGACCAGAGAGCACTGTGGAGAGACAAATTATCCGCTTTTTCTTCGCTCTTGAGCTCAGAATCACACTTACGGCTGGGTGCGGTAGCTCAGATCTGTAATCCCAGCACTTTCAGAGGCTGAGGCAGGAGGATTGCTGGAGCCCAGAAGTTTGGGACCAACCTGGGCAACCTGGGCGAGACCTTGTCTCTACAAAATAAAATTTAAAAAATCAAGAAATTATCCAGGCATGGTGGTGTGTGCTGGGCAACATAGTGAGACCTTACCTCTAAAAAAAAAAAAAGAAAGAAAGAAAAAAAGAAAAGAAAAGAAAAAAAATCTCACTTACCATTAGGGCTTGGGTGGGCTGCACATTCAATCCAATCTAGAAGTTACCCACCAAAAAACCTTGACCTTTGCCTCAGGCCAATCTATTGGGGACGATGGGGGATGGGGGTAATGACGGAGGGAGGGAGACGGCACTTCTGCCTGTGTTCCTGCATTTTGCCAGCAATGTCGTCTCCGACCGTGAGGACTGAACTCTGAACCGCGGGGCCAGCACTGAGCGTGGCCACTTCTGGCCCTGGGTGATTTCTTGCGTCCCCTGCCCCACCCGCCTCCAGGGAGCATGTCCTCTGCGCCAAGGCCAGCCTGGGCCAGGGCGGCGCCCACCTTCAGACCCCGGAGCACCTGTCACTCCGTGCGATGCGGCGAGAAAATGCCGAAAAGGTGGCCATTGCCATTGCGCCACCTGCTGGAAGACTGGACAAATGATCTGGAACTCATGGCTTGGCTGTCACTAACCAGTAGCTTCACCGCCAGGATTATTGTTCCTGACTCCTGCTGTCTTATTACACAAGTCATGCAGGCTTATGGAGGACAGGTTAGGACGTTCACATGCGTGAAGCAAGCATCGTCAGCCACAATCCTGTCTGTCACCCAGAGATAGCATCCTTTGTATGTTCGCTGGCTTTCCTTCCAGTCTTTTTTCTGGTTGAATATTTGTAAATTCATGCACACTGAGTCTCATCCAATGCACATCGTTGTGTAGCTTGCTTTTTAAACTTGACAGTATAACTAAACATCTTCACCGGTTGCTGATTTCGATCTGCGGCATGGCTTGCTTGACAGTTTAATGTATCATCCTGCATCACACCGGGCTCCCCTCCCACCAGCTGGTTCCAGTGTTTCCGAGCCCTGGGTGTTACTGTCTCATTCCCTCTCCCTTTTCCTCCGCTTCTTTCTTTCCTCCCCCTTCCTTCCTGCTGCATTCTCTTCTTCTCTTTATCTGTTTCTTTCTTTCTCTCCCTTAGCAAAGGTCAGTCACAGATGTCATTTGAAGGACTTCTTTGTGGGGCTTTTCGCCTACCTCACAGAAGGACCCGGGAGACTGGCCACCAGGCCTTAGAGCTCTGTCCAGGCGGTGCTGACATCCCTGCCCTGAAAGACAAGACATGCTGCTCTCTGAATAGAGACTGGGGTCCCAGTCCGGGCCTCCTCCAGCACCTGGTGAAAAACAGAATGCGACAGGGCGAACCACTCACTGTGTACAAGATGTCAGCAGGTACTGTGTCACTTACTGTGTGCCAGCCGGCTCTGGCCCAAGATCCTGAAATGAACCCCACGAGTAAGCACCGCAAGATCCTTAGAGTAGTCCTTACCCCCTCCCCCTGGTCCCCCCGCCCCTCCCTTCTTCCCTCTTTCCCTCCCTCCCTCCTTCTCTCCCTCCCCCTCCTCCCTTCCTTCTTTCCTTCCTCCCTTCTCCCTTAAGGCCCCTTTCCCTCCAGCCTCATAAAGTTCCATCTATCGAAGTGTCCTCTCCTGCAAACCAGAGGCAAGAGCCCCCTGGTCTGTTGCCCCGGCAGCCCTGCTCCCACCACCTCCTCGTCATCTGAGCCCAAGCCCTGAATCTGGAGGCTCCGGAGTCCCGAGCGATGCCAGGGCTTTTCAAGTTCCTCTTTTTTTTTTTAAGTTGGAGTCTCACTCTGTCGCCCAGATTGGAGTGCAGCGGCCACTTCCGGCCACTGCAGCCTCGACCTGCTGGGCTCCGGCAATCCTTCTGCCTCAGCCTTCCGAGTATCCGGAATTACAGGCACGCGCTACCACGCCAGGCTGATTTTTTGATTTATTGTAGAGATGAGGTCTCGCTGCCCAGGTGGGTCTCGAACCCGCGTGCTCAGGCAATCCGCTCACCTCAGCCTCCCAAAGGCGCGGGATTACAGGCTGAGCCACCGAGCCCAGCTTCAAGCTCCTCTTTTAGAAGGTGTGTGCTTTCCTCTCCCTGCGACTCCAGCCTCTGCTCGGATCGGAAGTTGCTGTATTGAGCGATATGTTCTGCCGGGCATATCGCTGGGGGAAGCCTTTCGAGAGCCACCAGCCCCACAGGTCCAACCCCATTTGGGGGCAACTGCACCTTTGCTGGCTTTATCAGGCCTGCGTCCAAAGAGGGCCTGTGTGGGATTCCGGTCTCTGGGAATCCGACCACGAACATAGTTCGGAAACAACCCGGGTCAGAGTGTCCAGCTCTGAGTCAGCTCCTCTCCTTTTCACAGCCCCGTGAAGCACCGTCCTCTCTCGCCATCCTTGCGGAGAAGGGCTTCTGGGATCCCCGCAGACACCAAGGTCTGTGACTCTCAAGTCCCTGATATACACGGCGGGTATTTGCACACGACCCACACACATCTTTCTGTTTGCTTTAAACCATCTCTAGACTACTCACCACGCCTCATTGAATGCAAATGCTGTGGAATCGTTGTAGTGCTGTGTTTTAAATGTGTGTTATTTTTATCGTTGCATTCTTCTTCCTGAACATTTTTGATCCACATTGGTTGGAGCTGCGAATGTGGAACCTGTGGATGCAGAAAACTGACTATGAGTCTTAGGATTATTTTTCCTGTTTTGCTCAAGATGGATCCCCTCTTCCTGCATCCCAGATTCAATCCAAACGGCTTCCTTTACACAAGAAGAAACTGGCCACACGGTAGCAAGTTGGAGAACCAATGAGAACCAGATCTCTAATAGCCAGTCCTTTGCTCAGCAAGCTTTCTTGGTGGGTATGTGATATGTTAGCGTATGGGTTAAACTACTATAACAAAGAAACCTCAAGACACACTGGCTAGATAAAAGAGAAATTGGTCGGGCATGGTAGTTCACACCTGTAATCCCAGAACCTTAGTAGGCCAAAGTGGGAGGATTACTTAAGCCTGGAAGTTTGAGACCAGCCTGGGCCAGCCTGGGCATAGTGAGATCTCGTCTCTACAAAAAAATCAGCTGGCTGGGGTGGCGCAAGCCTGTAGTCCCAGCTACTTGAGAGGCTGAGGTGGAAGGACTGCCTGAACCCAGGAGGTTGAGACTGCCATGATCTGTGATCATGCCATTGCCCTCCAGCCTGGGCAACAGAGTGAGATTCTGACTCAAAAAAAAAGAGAGAAAAAGAAAAAGAGAGAGAGTACAAGAGAGAGATACTGTATTTGTCCCCTGATAGGCAGCCTGAGGTGAGCAGTTCTCTGCTCCATTGGGCATTTCAGGGACTCAGAATCTTTCCATCATCGTGGCCCACCATCTCCTAGGGTGTCTTCCTGGGAGGACTGAGGCTGATTCAACTCCACATTTGACTTCTGGCCTAGGAGAAGGAAAGGAAAGTCCAGGATAAGTGGTTCTGTCCCTTAAGAAAATAGCCTGGAAGTGGCCACAACACCTCCCCTCACACCCCCTTAAACCTGAAGTTAACCCATGACCCGCTGCCCCTTACCCCTGCCCTGCAACTGCAAGGTTTGTGGAAGAATGGACCCTCTTGTCAGGAGGTCACGGGCCCAGTGAAAACTCTGGGGTTCTGGCACTGAGAGCGGAGCAGGTAGCCAGTGGCCCAGAACTGCAGCCTGTCTCTGAGCTTGTCAGGGGCCTGGCTGGAGGGCTTGTGCTCTTGGTTTCCCTGCCACATCTAGGGCTGCCCGGGATGGGAGCCACTGGCCACTGGCTCTTAGAATTAAAATGAACTTCGAGACCAGCCTGGACAACTTGGAGAGAGCTCGTCTCTACAATAAATCAAAAAATTAACTGGGCATGGTGGCTTGTACCAGTAGCCCCAGTTAAGAGACTGAGGTAGAAGGCTCACCTGAGCCTTGCAGGTTGAGGCTGGGTAGCCATGAGTGTGCCACTGCACTCCATCCTGGGCAGCAGAGTGAGACTCTTACTCAAAAAAAAAAAATACATAAAATTAAAAATTTAGGTCTTTAGTGACGCCAACCACATTCCAGGTGCTCAGGGGCTGTGTGGTTGGGGGCTACCAAATTAGACAGTGCGGAGGCAGAAGGTTGTCATCGTTCCAGAAAGTTATTTCAGACAGCACTGTTTTATAGGCTCTGAATCCGCCCAAAAAAGACCCACCCCAAAAAACGCTTCCAGGCCTCTCATCGTGAGACAACTGGGCAGGATCATAGCAGGAGACCGGGGCTGGTGAGGGTCGGGCTTGAAGGTTCCACTCTGGGTTCCTGGGACTGGAATAGCCACGCTGAGCTTGCAGCTGTGAGATATGGTCATATAAACATATAAATATATATATTTTAGCTACCGTGTCCCAGGTGCTGCCTTCCCCTTGGGATCAGTCACGGCTGTCACAGATAATTCTGTAGGACGCCGAAAAAAGTGAGCTCCTGGCAGGAGCTGGTGACACACAATCCCAGCCTTCCCGGGGTCAGCACGTAAAGCCTTCTGTAAGCATTTCTGTTTCCCCTGCCCAGGGTCCGTGTGCCCTTTCTTTGGTAACAGGAGCCCTGCTTTCTCCAGGCAATCACGTCTCCCCTCTCTCAGTGTGTGAGGACTTGTGGAGACTCCTGGGTGGGGCATGTGACCGTGGCCTGGTCAATCAGAGTTATGTTTCTTGGTCTAGCGGTGGTCACATGCCCCAGGTGGGATCAAAGAGAATCATCCTGGGACTTCTGCTGGGATTATGGGAAAAGGGACTCTCTGCTTGCACGGGAGTAGCCAAGCAGATGGAACATGGACCTTAGAATGTTTCTGGCTGGCCGGGCTCGGTGGCTCAACCTGTAATCCCAGCACTGTGGGAGGCCGAGGGACGTGGATTGCCTGAGCCCCCTGGGTTCGAGACCCGCCTGGGCAACTTGGTGAGACCTCATCTCTACAATAAATCAAAACTTAGCCAGGCATGATAGCTCTCACCTGTAGTTCCGGCTACTTGGAAGGCTGAGGCAGAAGGATCACTGGAGCCCTGCGGGTTGCAACTGGGGTGGCAATGAGCATGCAACTGCACTCCAGTCTGGGTGACAGAGCGAGACTCCAACTTAAAAAAAAAAATGCTTCTAGCTATTTGACCACCATAAGAAAAGATCCCAAAGTGGTGAACATAACAGGGAAATTTAGAACCAAGAAAATGAGAGAGGGCCGGGCACAGTGGTTCCCGCTGGTAATCCCAAAGTTTTGAGTGACACTCACCTCACTATCACCTCACCCCCCCACAAGCCTTTCCTAGCCCACCCACCACTGTCCCCAAATGCCATTCTCATTATGTAATATTACTTTAACTTGATTTCACCTGATATGGGTGTGCATATGTGAGCACATGTACAAGCATGTGTGAAAGTGGTTCTCAAATTTAAGTGCAGGCTGGGTGTGGTGGCTCATGCCTGTAATCTCAGAGCCTTGCAAGCCCAAGGCGGGCAGATTGCTTGAGCCCAGGAGTTTGAGACCAGCCTGGGCAACATGGCGAGACCTCATCTCTACAAAAAATCAGAAAATTAGCCGGGCATGGTGGTGTATGCCTGTAGTCCCAGCTACTCAGGAGGCTAAGATGGAAGGATCATCTAAGCCCAGGAGGTCAAGGCTGTGGTGAACTATGATCGTCATGATCACGCCACTGCACTCCAGCCTGGGTGACAGAGTGAGACCCTGACAACACCAACAACAGAGTCCCAAACCTAAATGTGCATCAGAATCACCTGCAGGGTTTGACAGACACCTTTTACTGGACCTCACCTCCAGATTTCATAATTCAGGTCTGAGTGGGGCCTAGGAATCTACATTTCTTCTCAGTGACGCTGATGCTGCCACCCAGGGACAACTGGTGTGTGGGACGCAGGTGCAGAGAGTGACACTTGCTTTCGAGGAAGTTTTATCATTTGTGAAGATCTTTTGTGTGATTTATTTATTTCAATTTACTTATTTATTTATTTTTGAGTTGGAGTCTCACTCAGTTGCCCAGGCTGGAGTGCAGTGACATGTTTATGGCCACTGTAGCCTCGACCTGCTGGACTCAGGTGATCCTTCTGCCTCAGCCTTCTAAGTAGCTGGATCTACAGGTATGCACCATCGTGCCCGGCTACTTTCTTCGGCATGATTGTAGAGATGAGGTCTTACCATGTTGCCTAGGCTGATCTCGAACCTGTGGGCTCAGGCAATCCTCTCACCTCGGCTTCCCAAAGTCCTGGGATTATAGGCATGAGCCACCACACTCAGGTGTGATTTATTTTAATTGAACGTTAGGGCTATCATATAAGCTGATAAGGCAACTATTATTGATATTTGTCTATTATTCTGATAAGTACACTGAGGTTTGGAGAGATACAATGATTTGCAACATACACACAGCGAGCACTTGCAGGGGCTGAAACCCAAACCCAGAGCTCCTGACTGGAGTATGTTTTGCATTACCACATGCTATCTTGCATGAAAGTGGTGTAATAAAAAAATAAATAAAAACTTAATTTTTTTTGAGCCAAGGTCTTGCTCTGTGGCCCAGGCTGGAGTACAATGGTGAGATCATAGCTCACTACAGCCTCAAACTCGCAGGTTCAAGTGATCCTCCCATCTTAGCCTTCCAAATCACTTCAATGACAGGCATGAGCCACCATGCCTGGCCTAATTCAATATTAAGGAAGAGAGGAGAGAGAGAGGGAGGGGGAGAGAGAAACAGAGGGAGACAGAGAGAGAGAGAGAGAGAGAGAGAGAGAGAGAGAGAGAGAGAGAGAGAAGGATACCTGAAATTCTGGCAAGCACATGGCATGCTAAAGACAGTCATGGGCCTGGCATTAGTCAGTCCTGGATTTGGTCCCTGTCTTGCCACTGTCTAGTCCTTGAATTTTAAGAATGTTTCTTAAGCTCTTTGATTCCCAATTATAAAATGATGTGGCCTACCTTGAAAGATTATTGTGAAATATGGTATGCAGGTGTTTAACAAGAACCTGGCCTGGCGTGAGCTCTGCTAGATGTTAGCCACTGGAATTTCCTCCTCATAACCCTTCTGAGTCAGATCCAGTATCAGGGAAGGGTAAACTGAGTCACATAACCAGTGACTTCTTCAGGCAGCTTATAGAGTAAAAAAAAATTTATTTCTCTCCCACATGATAACTTGAGGTGAGTGTTCTGAGTTGATGGACAACTCTTCGGCATGCAGTCACCAGGGACTCAGGCTCATGGCAGCCTTTTCAACTTGCCTTCCAAAATCTTGCCTACCGTTGCCATTCTAACCATCAGCCAATGGGAAGGAGAAAGAGGGATTTTATGAGGCATGGCCTGGTCTCCGAGTGTCATCCCTGAAGGGCTCACCTCTTCCCCCTTGCCTTCAATTGCAGAAACTTAAAAACTGTTGGGAGAGCCTGGCTCGGTGGCTCAGCCTGTAATCCCGCGACTTGGGAGGCTGAGGTGAGTGAATTGCCTGAGCCCGCGGGTTCGAGACCCATCTGGGCAACTTGGCGAGACCTCATCTCTACAATAAATGAAAAAATTAGCCGGGCATGGTAGCGCGCACCTGTAGTTCCAGCTACTTGGAAGGCTGAGGTGGAAGGATCACCGGAGCCCAGCAGGTCGAGACTGTGGTGGCCGGGAGCGGCCACTGCACTCCAGTCTGGGTGACAGAGTGAGACTCCAACTCAAAAACAACAACAACAAAAAAAAGCTGTTGGGAGACTGTCTTCCTGGGCCTTTGCACTCCGGCATGCCTTGCTGGGTGTGCCAAGACTCAGGCTCTCACTGCTCTGCTACCTCGGCCTGTCCTCAAGGTTGTTTATGCAGACAGTCACCTTAGGAAATGAAATCTGCCTCCGCTCCCCTTCCCACACACACCTCCAGGGACAAGCAGCAGGCCTGCTTACTGTTTGGTATAAAAGTGCTGGCTCCCTGAGCTTGGTGTTTCTGATTCACAGCACTCAAACCCACTGTGTGCGTGACATCCATCTGGGCCATCACAGCACTTGCCATGAGACCTGGGCAAGAGAAGCCCATGCAAATATGCTGTGCTCATGCTTCTCGGTATGTCACGGTACTAAACTCCTTTGTCTCTGACCTGGGAGTCTCACGTCTTCTATCAGCAACAATGAAACAGTCACAGCTAACATGTTAGATTGTAATAGGGTAAAACCAAGTCTGAGTCTCATCAGGAGGTGGAGAACTATGGTCCCTCACTGGGCAGCAGTGTCCCAGCTACAATTCAGACCCGTAGAAGAAGAGCAGAGGGATTTTGGTGATTAGCCAGCAGTCTCTTTCACACACGGTCACCACTCTAGTAGGAAATGAAGACCGAAAGAGGAAAAGCAACTTGCCCAAGGTCTAGCAAGAAGCAGAGTGAAGATTTGAACTGGTCCGTTGAATTCCTGCTACTCAAATGAGAAGACACACCACAAGAACCTCACATGTGCAGAAGCCATTTACTGAGAAGCTAATGGTAGCTTCAACCTCACCTTAAGCCCTGACTCTTCCAACACTCTGAGAAGAGCCCTGGCAGTGTCTTCACATGGCATTGAAAGCCGTGCTGAAGAACTTGAACTTTTCCATGTAGACAGTTGGGAGCCATCTGAAGTTCTTGAGCAGGGATCACACATTGTGACTGCAGAGTGGATGTTGTACTGGATGGAGGGAGACCCTGGAGGCAAGAACGATGGCTAGGAGACTGTCATCTTGTGCCTGGCCCAGGGTCGGTGCTCGGTGTGTGCTGTGTGGATGGCTTTGGGGGAAAGTGGGAGCAGCCTGAACCAGTGGAAGGGCAGGAAGTATGGGGGTGTATGGGCAGATAATTAGGTCCTGCAACAGCCCATGCTTGGGAAGCATACTCATTATATTCAAGATGGTGGCAGCCGGGCTTGGTGGCTCAGCCTGTAATCCCGCGCCTTTGGGAGGCTGAGGTGAGTGGATTGCCCGAGCCCACGGGTTCGAGACCCGCCTGGGCAGCGAGACCTCATCTCTACAATAAATAAAAAAAATCAGCCGGGCGTGGTAGCGTGTGCCTGTAATTCCGGCTACTCGGAAGGCTGAGGCGGAAGGATCACCGGAGCCCAGCAGGTCGAGGCTGCGGTGGCCGGGAGCGGCCGCTGCACTCCAGTCTGGGCGACAGAGTGAGACTCCGACTCAAAAAAAAAAAAAAAAAGATGGCGGCTACTCCTAAGGGCAGGAAAGGGCTGTGGTTGGGGAAGGGGTCCTCCATGGTTAATAATTTCTCTGTTAAGCTGGGTAATGCATACACAGGTAGTCACTAAACTATGAGGGGGACCCAAAAACCACTGGGATTCAATAATTTTAAAAATTATGTGCTTATTTTTACATTTAAAATTCAGTCATCTTCAAAGTCTTCTCTGTTGGATGCAACACCCCTATAAAGATGCTTCTTCCACTGCCCAGAACGGTTTTTGAACTCTTCAGTTTTGATGGCTTTTAGTGCTTCTGCCTTTTTTTGTTTCTCCTCTTCCACACTGGCAAAACGTTACCCTTTGAGGACTTTTTTCATCAGGGAAGCAACAAAAAAGTTGCTTGGGGTGAGATCACGTGAGTAGGGAGGAGCACAGGGGTCATGCTGATTTTGGTCACAAACGGCTGAACACTCAGCGCAGTGTGGGCAGTGTGCTCGTAAGTTACCCATGATGAAACGGGCAAACGCATTCGAAGAATCTAAAAAAACAAAGCTCTGAAGCTGAGCGCAGTCCCTTCCAATAACACTAACAATGCTAGCTGGGACACGGATGCCGATGGATTCCTAGAACACTTGCCTAGCAGGGGAAGCCTAGACTACAAGGATCCTGCCCGCCAAAAGATAATTCCAATTTTTTTGGGAGGTCCCCCTTGAATATCTATTATATTAACTTCTTACCGTGGAAAATTCCTTATACCTTCGATGAGTCTGAAATATTTTATAATAAACTGCGTAAAAGACATTTTGGAAGCAGCATAGAAAGGGCTGCCTTTTGAAGCAACCTGTGTGTACAGCCCTTCTCGGAGATCGGCGCTTCACAGAAGATGATTCATTAATCAAACAAGAAGGGTGTCGGAGGGAGAAAGATCTTGTTCCAGAAACCTGGAGGTGGGAGAGAGATATTCAGGGGGAAAGAGAGCCTTTGGGCTGTCTGCGGCCACACACGCATGGCCCTGGCTGTCCCACCCAGCTGCGTGCGGGGCTGGACGCGGGGCGCCCTCAGAGGGTGCCAGCCTCCCCTGGCCAGGGACCTCCCAGGCAAGGCAGCCGGTGTTCGCTTTGAGGTCTCCAAGGAGCAGGTCAGTAGCAGTCGCTTTAGCAGTCACACCTCTCCCAATTAAGTGCCCACGGGCCCTCCGTGAATGCTGCTTCTTATTTTTTTTATGCCAAGATGCACATGCGAATCTTTCTCCTCTCTCAGCTTCATATCAAACCCTGGAGCGCAGCCTTGCATTATTCATGAAGGCTGACGGTAATCAAATGCTTCGAAGTTTCCCGAAGTTTCTATTTTGGGGCGTGCATTCTCTGTGGGGTCGGCACTTGGTGGACAACGGGCTGGCGTTCTGGAACTTCTCCAGCATTCTAAATTCCCAGCTGCGGTATTTGCTGCAGCTGTTTGATTTCTTCCCCAGAGAACACGTCTCAGAATTCCGTGGTCTATGGAGGGTTTTCAGATAAACAGGAGCTCCAGAAAACGCTTTCGGGATTGCATGGATGCAAAAAAATGTTGCGATTGTCACCATTGGTTTGTCTTCTCTGCAGGATGTCTCCCTGCAGTGCCCACCTGTGTGATGGTGGCAGAGGCTGTCTTTTGACTTCTATTAGAGGGTCCATTAGCTCTTTGTTCCTTGCACTGATTTTTAGCAGAGTCATATAGAATAAAGACTGCATTTCTCAGTTTCCACAATGACTCTTGCAGTGGCTATGTGACCGAGTTCTGGGCAGTGGGGTGTAACACTAGGGTTGCCTGTGACCTTGGGAGCATGTCCCCGCTTCATCTCTGCCTTCCTACTGGCTGAAATGTTCTAGAATGGCTGGCGCTTGAGCTGTGAAGAGAAGTCAGTGTACTGAGTAAAGCAGCTAGATGGAAATTGCTGAAATCCCTGGCCCTGGGAATGCCTCCCCAGCCCTGGACTCCCTAAAAGGGACCATCTCCTAGAATGCACTGGTTTCTAGGAGGTGAAGGGGCAGGAGGTGGTTGTGTCATGCATCCTAACTCACCCTGAGGGTTTTGCAAAAAATATTTCAATTTGCCAGTTGGAGAGCGAGGTCTAAACTCTGACTTTTTTCTCTCTTTCTGTCCAAATTCCTAGCTAAGGGATTAGGGAGTCACGCCCTACGAAGATTTTTCAGATGGGTTTTTTAGTAACCCTATATAATGAGACTTGCTTTCCAATCTGACTCTGGCATAACATCCTGTAACAGATAAAGAAGGAAATCAAAGCATGCTATGACCCTGTAAAGACATCTCTTGGGAACTCCTGACTCCAGGCACCTTTAAAGACGCCTACCACCTACACTCTCTGGCATCTGTCACCTGTGAGACTTCATCTACATCTCAAGAGACTCAAAGCCCTCACCATGGCTCAAGCTGCTTTCAAAATTCCTCAGATAAGAGCCTGACTCTTGCTACTACCTGCCTGGCAGAAGATCTTTGATTACCTATAACCTGTAACCCCACCCCCACCCCCACCCCCTTGGAGATGCCCTACCTTCCTGGGCCAAGCCAATGTGAATCTCACATGCATTGAGGTATAGTTTCTTCCAGTTCTTCCTGTCTTCCTAAGGTGTATAGAGCCAAGCTGCAATTCAACCATGGTGGACAAATGCTCTCAGGCCCTTCTGGGGCGGGTGTCACGGGCCTAGGTCACTCACGTTTGGCTCAGAATAAGCCATCTTAGATATTTTCCAGAGTTTGGCTCCTTCACCAACAAGAGTATATTGCTGGAATAATATTGAAGGCCAGAAGTGGGAAGGACTCATCCCAAGGTGCCAAATCTCAGGAGCATAAAAAGCTTTCTGCACGTTAGACCAGCTCTCTGTGCCCACACCCAAAGCAGGAGCACTGATCCACGGGATCTTCCAAGGGTGTGCTCTACTGTACTAGAAGAAAGGAGGAACTGATCCTGCAAAGGAAGAACAAGGTGCCTCCAACACCGAGGTGCCAGCAGTTACACAATACTCGACGACTGGTGTTTTTCTAGTTGTAAAAGAACAAGAATAAAAACCATCCACAATCTCACTACCGAGTTATCATTTTGACCTATTTCTTCTTATTCCTTTTCAATGCAAATATAGATGTTCATAGATATGAAAATGTAGATTTTCATAGATGATGTCTCAGTATCGGTTCTTTATAATTCCCTTTTGCTCCTTTTCACAGAAGGGACATTTTCACGGGTCATTACGAATTCTTCTACAGTGTGGTTTTTAACCATCTGTACTCCAGATGGTCACATGACTGAACTAGAACATACTATCCGATCCCCTAGTCTTGGATATATATATAGATAGATAAATATAGATATATATTTTCATTTCTTTCCTTTTTTTGTCACTATATGTAACACCAGGATGAACATCTTTGTAGATAAGTATTTGCACTCTTCCTGAATTTTTTATTTGAGGTAATTCCTAGAACTGGAGTGCAAGAGGACTTAACCACAGTTGTTACCATTCCTTTTCTTAGACCCATTTTGATGGCATTGATGCTTCATTGTCTTCTCTGGTGGGAAGGCTCTCAGGCCGGGTCCCAGAACAATAGCCCATTGTCTGATGTGTGTTGAACAATATGAGAATGTGAACATCTCCTGCTCTGAAATATTCATGGGTTTTGGCTTTAATCGTCTACCATTTCAAGCAGTTAAAAACACAGCCTGGAGAAATGGCATTTTTCTTTCAGAAAATGAATTGGAAATCTACTCAAATGAGGCTGGGTGGTTGTTTTAAATGAAGACCTTACGCAAACCACTAATGAGATGAAGTCAGTTTACATCTCTAAAGAACCTTTAATATTTGTACAAGTAAATATCTCCATTGGACGATAATGGAAATTGTCAGAAATGTTCTTTTTCTCACAATTTAGTTCACTCACAATGGCTGTCAGGCAGCCAAATGACAAGACGCAGAGCTCAGCTGATGTTTCTGCAGAAGACAGGGCTCCAGAGGTAAGGGAAAGGAGGCGCTGATGAAGTTTTATCATCAGAACATGGACTCGAGATTGTGACAAGAGTCAATGGTAGCAGTGACGTGCACTTGGGGCATTACAGCTCGTGACGTGTCTGGCTAAATCCCAGGAACAGAAATACCGAGAAGGGCAGACTGATGAGCACGCCTAAATGGAGACAGACCTGACCTCAGCTTACCTGGGTGGAAGAAAAGCGAGGCCAGAAAGACCCCGCAGAACAAAAGCCAGGCCCGCACTCGGCTTCCATCTGTGGAGTGAGTGAGGGGCGGGTCGTGTAAGTATCTTTGCCATATCAGAGTGACCACATCAGCGTGCCTGGGAATGCTTGTTCTCAAAAACAAAATGGTGAAAGCTGAATCTGATGGATCTCGAAGTTCAGGTCTGAAATCCTGTCTTATCAGGGATTTGAAATGATTTTCGTGGGATAGAGGGAAGGGAGGAGATGAGGGGTGGAGAAAGGAAGGTAAGGAGGGTCCCTTTTCATCCAAGATGGAGCTTCCAGTCCCTGCCTTGACAAGACGCCCCTTCGGAAGAGCCCTCAGCATCAGTCTGTCACCCGTTCCTGTGAGAGATAGCTCTTGTCTGCTAAGTCCCAGATGCTGCATCTAAGTGCATGGGCTGCATCGGCAAGAGATTTACACAAGGCTTCTGTTCTCACATGGGTATTCCTTCAGGGGTTACAGATCATAAACAAATAAGAAAACATCGGCCAGCACTGCACGCGATGCCAAGAACGACACCCAAGTGAGGGGACAGGCACTTGGGAGGCTGTTTGTTAAAGTATGCAGTGCGTGGTGCTATTAAAGCCAGTCCACACTTGCTTCCATACTCCTCTCATAGTAAGTGAAGTTTCTGTCCCTCCCCCTTGGACCTGCGCCCTTTGTAACAACCTTGGAAGAATGGGATGCAAGGACGTGGCTTCTGCTGGCTTTACTTGGGACACTCACTGTGGGCGTCCTCAGCTGAATGTAAGAAGTCCAGCTGGAGTGTGCATCCTCAGAGGGTCGAGAGAGAGAGAGAGAGAGAGAGAGAGAGAGAGAGAGAGAGAGATTCCGCGGAGGCGAAAGAGGGAGGGGGAATAGTGGGGAGGGCCAGGCAGCCAGCTGTGCTGGCTTCCAGCGGCTGAAGCCTTCCCAGCACAAGCAGCAGACGTAAGATGGAGAAAACTCCAAGACGCTCATCGGCCAGCCCCACAGGAGACCCAGATTAGTAAGGAGGCTTAGCTGAGCCTTCCCTTTCAGCCTCCCGGCCAAGTATATACTAACGAATTGTTTGAGCCACAGTTTCAGGGGTGTCTGTCATGCAGCCATAGAGACCTGGAACAGGGTGATGGGAGAAGGTTTCTTTGAGGAGGTGACACTTGCACCGAAGGACCTCAGGGACACGGAGGAGCCAGGGGAGGAAGGCGCACACCCCAGGCACAAGAACCAGTGCGAAGATCCTGATCAGAAATGGGCCGAGCACGTTCAAGTTCAAGCCAGGAGAGCAGGCCCAGGAGGCTGAAGGGCAGCCCAGCGGGGTGGGGCGACCAGAGCAGGCAGGGGAGGAGCTTCAGGTGGGGAGTCATCAGACTCATCCTATAATGCCCAAGAACGATGCCCAGGGAGGCCATGGCCACCTCCTGAGCTGACCACTGGAACCTGGGTGGAGCTTGGACCCACACCCTATCCTGGCCCAGTGCCACAGGAGGTGCTGCAGAGACTTTCCCAAGCCCCCTCTCCACCGTTGGGGTCCAACGGAAGAGGGTGGGTACTTGGGCACTACGGTTCTGCTCAAGCAGAGGAGGATTGCATGCCTTCATGCTTACAAAACCCAACTCCTTAGTCTAGGAGGTTGGGCATAAGTCATTCAAAGCAATATCCATGTCACATAATTATATGTAATATTATATTATATATAAAAACATAGCTATTATATTAGATTGCATATGCAATGTAATATATAATTATTTACATTTATAAATAGGATTAAATTATCTATGTTTTGTAATTATATATTATATTTATATTATATGTTATTATATACTGTTATATAATATATTATGATATATGATTAAATATATAATTATATAATATAATGCAATATATAGTATATACACATATGATTATATAACATAATTGATGCCATATAATAATGGGATATGAATAACATTAACGCTATATGAACATACATTTTGAGGACTGCAAAACTCCTATGAATGCCTTTGAAGTGTCAAATCTCCAGTCTTAAGTCATTTTACAGTTTCTCCCTTCTTTTTTTTAAATGTGAACTTTTATATTTGAAAGATGTGGGGCACAATTCAGGGTCAGGTGGACAAATGCTGCCTTCTTTAAACTGGTAGCCTATCTGTGGCAAATGTGAGATCTAAAAATCGCAAATATGAAGTGGTGCTCTCAGACAGCGAAGGGAAGCCGTGTGAACGTGCATCTTGTGTTCGGGACCGCTGTTCCCTCTCTATCCCGGTTGCAGGTCTCTGCTTGAGAGGCAGGACTGATGAGTGGCACGCCAGAGCTACTCCCGGGTCAGCCAGGCACAGGTTGCTTTCAACAAACAGGACAGAGAAAAGCTGGAGGACAGTGAAATTCTTGACTTAAGCGCCCAGAAGAAGCTGAGCCACGGGGAAAAAGAGCTAGCACTTGCTGTGCTCCTGGCGTAAGCAGGACCGGGCCTGGCGTGCCCCAGCGTCCCCAAGCCCAGTGCAGACGCCAAGCCCGCCACTCCTCGCGCCATCTCTGAACAGCAGAGCTCTTTGGCTGTAAGTGGTACAGACTCATGGAATTGGTTTAAGCTGAAAAGGGGACTTCGTTCTTTCACACACTCAACTACAGGGAGTGTGGAGACCGGGACCCCGGAGGCCCACCCCCAGGAAGGTGCGTCTTCCCTGGCTTGTCTGCTTCTCCCAGCAAGCTGTCTTTATTCCCTAGACAAGATTCTCCAGGTGACAGAAGATGTGGCCTTGGCCATCCCAGCCTTCCATCCCATAGCTCACTACCAAAGGTGGAGACGGGTTGCTTCTCCCAGCCTGTAGTGGAAAAATCCCCAAGGATACACCAGGTTGGCCTTGAGTCCCTCAGTCGCCCTCCCTGGTCAGCCATGTGACCAGGCACGGAAGGGTTGAGACTGGCACCACAAGGGTAAATTCTGTTTCTAGAAGAGACCACTGCTGGTCACAATGGCTGCCCACAAAAGGCGGCTGAGAGTGTCCTCCAAAAGCCAATCAGGGCAGTGCTGGCCAGGTAAAAACCATAGTGTCTTCTCCCCAAAGGGGAAGAGTTGGGCACAGGCTGAGTTCAGCGCACAGTTTCGAGAGATGCCTCTTCCCCAGACATAGCCCTGTCCTTGGCACAGGACAGAAGCCTCCCTGCTGGCCAAATGCAAATGGCAAGATGGCCGTAGTTCCGCTCATCCTGGGGGTAGATTTTCTTATGTGAAGAGTTTACACATCAAACAGAGTCCAGAGATTCACTGGCTTCTTCGATGGAAGAAACCGTTTTGTCCACCATTGTTCTACACATGTGACGGGATTCAGGACACGCATGTGTGAGGATCACGGATCCGTGGGGAGGCAGGGAAGCGGCCGTCACGCTGCCTCGGCTGTACGGAGGGAATCATTGGGACACGGGCTGGAGGTCAAGCCATGGAAGTCACCCCTTTGGTGGCCCTTCCGGAACCTAAGGAAATGTGTGCCATGTGTTCACGATCTTTGTGCCGACTTGGGTCTGTGTTCAGCCGCGTCCAATGTGAACAGTACCTGGAACAGCCTCATGATAGCCTCTGCCATCTTCCTCCTCACGCTCCACCCCCTCGCCCCGCCCCACACACGTCCACAGACCACCCACCTCCCACTCAGGGTCATGCGCCGGAACCTCACGATATTCATGGGTGGGGGGTTGGATGGAGAGGCCAGAGGGGCAGCAAGGATCAAACCGGGAAGGACAGAGAACCACAGGCCAGAGGAAAAGACGAGACAAGGACAGTGAGAAGGACCCAGGAGAAGAAAGGGCCTGCCTAGCTGTGGGTTCTAGGCGAGCCTTTTGGGGTCCTTGGAGTGGGAGAGGGGAGGGTTTGGGGCCCTGCCACATGTGCTGGGGAGGGTGGAAGGAAAGAGGGAGAGTTATGGAAAAATGATTTCAAGATGTTTGTTTTGTATTTTTAATGTCCCTCTCATCCTCTCACCTTGAGACCCTACAGGAAATCTTTAAATTGCTTCTGCTTTTTCTAATATGGGGTTTGTGTCTGTTTGCAGATCCTGGGCCGCATGGCGACTGGGATTTCTAAGGGTGACACACACGAGTCCAGAGAAGTCAGGTGGCCTCCATCAGGACACACAGCCAGGCGATGTCTCTTCCACCCGGCTCTGCTGTGGGCTGCCGAACAACGTGGGCGGCGGGGCCAGCGTGGAGTGTTTGCTCGGAGGAAGTGATTTTGCCTTTGGGTTGACCCTGGCTGCACTTCCTGGTCTCTGCTTCCTCCCAGTATCTTGGGACATAAGTTTGGCTCCAGCTGGAGAAAACCTGCACGTGTGAACTACACAGCCCCTTGGAACGGCGAACATGAGCCCAGCGAGTGTGTGCAGGGAGCTGTGTGCACGTCTGAGGGAGTGAAAGTGACAAGAGCAGTCATTGACTGACCTTTTCATTTACATGTCTGGTTTAGCCCCGCTTGGCCTGCTGCCCAGAGATTCCTTCCTTTAAATTGGTATCAAGTCCATCATCAAAATGCGATGCATAGCCGCCTGGAATCCCAGCACTTTGCCTGAGTCCAGGGGTTTGACACCAGCCTGGGCAACTTGGCGAGACCTCGTCTCTACAATAAATCAAAAAAATTAGCCAGGTATGGCGGCGTGCACCTGTGGTTACAGCTACTTGGAAGGCTGAGGTGGAAAGATCACCTGAGCCCAGGAGGTTGAGGCTGTGGTGACCATGAGTGTACCCCTGCATTTTTGCCTGGGTGACAAGGTGAGGCTCTGACTCAAACAAACAAACAGCAACAAAAACTCAAGGCACACAGCCCGTAGGGGGGGGAGAGGGGAGAAGGAGGAAGAACATGGCCACATGTGGCTCTGAGGAGAGACAGACCTGACTTCCAGTCCAGGCACTCTTACTGTGTAGCTGTGCTCCTTTGGGAGAAGTTGCTTAACCTCTCCGAGATTCAGTTTACTTATCTACGGCATAAGAATAACATAATTCCCCCCAACCCTTTTTTGGGAAACAATTGTTTCTTCCCATTTTTGAGGTATTTTTGGAAAGGATTGACCCAATTAATACATGTGGGTCACCTGATTGGTGACCTGACACGTAACAGGTCCTCGGTTACTGGTCGCAAAGAAGATTCTGGCCACCAGGCCCTTCTGGGGAGGACAGGTACTGAAAGTGAGAGCTTGGACCAGATCTACATTTCAGAGAGTCTTCTGAGTATTATAATTTCTGGAAGTTGCTCCCAGAGGGGAGGAAAAGGTTCATCCTCTGGTCAAATATTGCTTAGAAACTCTGCACACTCTATTTCCCTCCTGGGAATTTATAATACACATTAGCATATTCATAGCTCTGAGAAATACTGCAGGGAAGACTCTGTTTAGCTTGGTTTAACCCAGTGATTCCCAAATACATTTGAGCAAAGAACTATCATTTATTTGGAAAACAAAAAGGGCCTCTAGGAACATTCCATGTTGTCAGTGTTCCTTGGAGCACACATGGGAAACACTGGCCTTAAGCTTCCTTCTGAACGTTCTTGGCAGGAGGAGGAGTCAGGGCACTGGCCCTACTCAGCCCTCGTGAAGGTTTATTTTATGAGCTTGCCAGAGTGTGAAAAGACCAGGGCATGGACAGACCTGCTGCTGGAGCCTCTGAAATCCACTTATTAAAAGCTACTGGTTTGCCGGTGGGATAGATGAGGGGATAGCCACTCTGGCAGTACCTCAAAAGGTTCAACATAAGAGCTACCGTGGTCTGACCAGGTATGGTAGCTCATGCCTGTAATCCCAGCACTTTAGGAGGCCAAGGCGGGAGGATTGCTTGAGCCCAGGAGGCCGAGACCAGCCTGGGCAACATGGTGATACCTCATCTCTACAAAATAATCAAAAAATGAGCTGGGTACGGTGGCATGTGCCTGTAGTTCCAGGTACTTGGAAAGCTGAAGGGGAAGGATCACCTGAGTCCATGAGGTTGAGGCTGTGGTGAGCTGTGATCGTGCTACTACATTTCAGCCTGGGTGGCAGAGTGAGACCCCAACTCAAAATAATAATAAATAAAATTGATCATGGTGATGGTAGCCTAACTCTGTGAATGTACTAAAAGCCATTGCATTGTTTACTTAAACTGGGTGGATTTTATGGTATGTGACTATTATCTCAATAGAGCTGTAATAAACAAGCCAGCAACCAAGACAAAACCACACTGACACATCGGAGGTGGGGAAGGCATTGGCCCAGAATTAGTGAGTGTCGTTCTCCAGCTGCAGTGAGTTTGCACAAACATCCCCACTGTAGCTGTAGGACCTGGCCCAGAAATGGCCTGCATGCATAAGGCTCTGCCCAGGGCTTACTGTGCTCGTGGTCTTTGCTGCAAGGCCACTATGTGGCAGACAAACCCGTGCCCACGGACACAAAAGCCAGCAGCACACATATCCAGGACTTGGCCTGTCCTTGCCTCTTTGCACAGTGCATGTTTCATTCTAGATGATGTCTTAGGGTCACCAGTCATTTGATAAAGTGCAGGGTCATGCTTCTCCAAACTCCCTCATTCCTGGCAGTTGTACCGAGGGATTTAAGTCATCTCCTCTGCCCGGATTCACAGCCTGGGTCACCTTCCCATCCCATGGACCCCTTCCACGATACAGCCAGATTTTAGACTCAATTTGGGGCTGCCACATAAGGCCATCACAGCAAGAATGAAACCAATTGTCACTATTGTGCATCCAGTATGTAAAAAAATGTAGCATTCTGCTTCCAAATTGCAGTCATGAGTTGGTATCAGTCATCACTCCTCCCCTCCACCAACTTCCTGATTAAGTGATATTAATGGATTAGCTAAGAGGGTACAAATGAGAGCTCTGGGTGTATTAGCTTCCAAAGAGAAATCATTTATTCTCTCATTTTAAGCCAATGCAAGTTCTTCTTTAACTGGAAGATTTCTGCTCTTGCCAGTTGTTGAGGGGAAGTGTTCATGTGGGTGGCTGAAATGAGACATAAATATCAAAACCTAAGGCTGTGTGTACATGTCTAATAATAATTTCTTACTTAAGCAAGCTCGCTGCTTCTGGCCCGTGAAAGGCACTGCCTGGGAGAGAAGGAAGATGAGACTCGACTGCTTCAATGCTGTGTGACCCGCCATGGGTGGCTTAACCTGCAGAGATGTCATTTCCTTACCTTCCAAATAAAGGTCCCCGTTCTTGATCTGAGCTCCCAGAGGTGTCTGTTATCACTTGCCCCACCTAGAGGTCCAGCTGGCCAATAAGTCGTGATTTGCTATTTTCTAGATAGGCAAGCGCTCAGACACCCAGATGACCTCTTCCGGGAATTTGAACCAAGACGAGGATGTTGGTTCCCAGAGCTCTGTAGGCAGCATGCATGGTATTTTTCTGGTTCTCACACGGCCAACCCCAAACAATACAGAGGACATGGCCTCTGGCCACCAAGTGCATGGGATTTTCTCCCGACCAGCCACCAGCTCTGCAGAGGGTTCTTCTGCAGGCCATTCAGTTCTGACATGAGCCACCTTGAGATAGTGTCAGATCCCATGGGCAGAGGAGCTCAGGGATGGCCTGAGCTCAGGGTGGCCCTGGTTTCTGATGCCAGCCACAAGCATGGGTTGTGGCCTGTGAAATCTGTATTTGCAGAAATACACACTGTGGGATGTCTGTTTCACAGCCTCACAGTGGTGCACAGCAAACCAGCAGGCGGAAGTCTGCCATGTTGGACCATGTGTGAATGAAGAAGGGAAATGGTCAAGAAAGGGAAATGTAACAGTGGAAACCTGCTGAGAAGCAGAAACCGAACAGTAGACCACGTGGCCTCTTGAAACAAAATCGCCTGGATGTCAGCGTTCCTGGCTATAGTTCACCTGGGCATAGTTTGGTTCCTGTCTTTGGGTCCCCTGAGATCTCGAAATGTTTATGCTGGCTTCACTTTGACTTACTTTGATTAAGTTTGAATGTGTTTCTGTTTCTTGAAACAAAAAAGGTACAACACAGCCTTATTTAATTTTATTTTTTGTACAGATGAGGTCTCACTACATTGCCCAGGCTAGTCTTGAACTCCTGGCTTCAAGCAATCCTCCTGTGTCTGCCTGCTGAGTAGCTGGGATTGCAGGTGTGAGCCACCATAGCCACCCAGCCTTATTTTAAACAGCTTCCTTGCTACCTTGTAGAACTGGGTGAAGGGACAAGTGACTTCCCCTGTTGAATGTGGGCCCAAAGCTCTGCCTTTCTAATATTTGTGTTACTACAGTGTTTGCCTAATTGAACTGAAATCGGTAAAGTGTGTGAAGATACTTTGAAAACTTGGAAGCACACTGCTGATGGAGAGTGCAAGGTTATTAATAATCTGATTAAGATTTGATGAAGTCCCCATTAGTCATTTTCGTGAATCTGCCACAGTGAATAAAACCAAAAGAAATGGCTTAAAATACAAACTGGGTGAATGTTTGCTTCCTCATCTGAGCACTTTTTTTTTGAGTTGGAGTCTCACTCTGTCGCCCAGGCCAAAGTGCAGTGGCATGCTCACAGCCACCGCAGCCTCGACCTGCTGGGCTCTGGCAATCTTTCTGCCTCAACCTTCTACGTAGCCATATCAACAGGCACGTGCTACCATGCCCAGCTAATTCTTTTTTAAAAAATTTATTGTAGAGATGAAGTCTCGCCATGTTGCCCAGGCTGGTCTCGAACCCGTGGGCTCAGGCAATCCTCTTGCCTAGCCCTCCCAAAGTGCTGAGATGACAGGCTTGAGCCACCGCACCCAGCAATCTGAGCACTTTTAACATTAACCCTCTCCTAAGGTGACAGTGAAGGCTCACCCAGTGAGCAAGGCAGCTCCTGTCCTGGAGGTGACATTCAGGTTCCTGCAGGCAGAAAGCACATCTGCTCATTTTTGCAAGCTTTTTAGTGGAGAGCTTCCAGAGTCCAGGAGAACACCAGGGCTTCCGTTGCAGTGAAATTCCTGGCTCCCCTGCTGAAGATAGACCTACAATCTGAGGGGAAGGGTTGAGTTGACCACTGTCATGAATGTCTATTCAATGCACATGGAATGAAGACAGTAACGAAATACCCTGTTATCAAAGAAATACTTTGGTGGATGCTGAATTGTTCAGGTTATCTGTATTGGACAACACCATTGGCCATTCCAACTGACCTGCGTAACTTCCAGGCAGCATGTGAAAACACGGAGGAAAAAAGAAGAGACAACCATTCAAGGATTAAAGCAAGACATGGGATTAAGGAACATGTGGGCTCTTCACAGTGTGGCTAGTGGCCGTGTCCAGACTCCTAGAGGGTCCACATTCTGTGGGGGGAGAAATTCTAGACACGGGAATATTACAAGAGCCTGTGCACATTCAGATGGGTGCTTCATAGTTCACTGACCCACGTGAAGCCTTTGATCCCCTGGTGGCCCCCCCCCCGGTGGCCTTGCATGGCCTGGTTCCGCCTCCCTGTCACACATTTTAGAGGGCGAGCACACCTGTCGGCTGGGACAGAGGGAGAGGCCACCTTTGAAACGCCTGCAACCCCCCCTCCCCATCTTTAAGCCAATCTTCTGGGTTTTAATTGTCCCCGGGAAGTCAGAGCCGTCCCGGGATCCCTCGGTGACATTTTCCAGTTTCCTGTCGGCTCCACTTATGAGAAATAAATGGGCTGGCTGGCCTCCCTCTAGATTGAGTTTTTCATGAAGTCATTACTTCTGTCACAGGGAGTATTTTCAAATTGAAAAATCTGAAACAATAAATGATGGTGAAGCAGTTAATAACTGTTAAGAAATCACATTTGGAAAATTGCATTTAAGCAATAACCTTTCTCCCTGTAATTAAATGACAGAAAGGTCCCGGTTTTAATTAAGTCAGCAATTTATAGTTATGAAGCTATACTTTACCATGCAGATTAGCAGAAGATAGGTCACAGAACACCCTGAGTGCATTTTGAGTGGGTCTGATATGGTAATCACTCCACTGTTCAGTGATGACCACACTGAACCGTATCTGTAGATGAAACAATTTTCTTTTCCTTGCTCCATGATGTATAACTAGCATGAGTAAATGTATCAGGCGCACGGCCTCGTGCATCCTTAAATTAAAATGGATTTTAAATGAGGGGGCACGAAAGGAGGGAGCCCCGGAGCGAAGGCGCTCCCCACCCCCGCCCCCGTCAATGCCCTGAGCGGAGAATATATCATTGTTTTACAGGCTTTCTATCTCCTGCCGAGTGTTTGCCACGGATTTATGGGGAAGTAAAATGCTAATGTTAGTGTATTTATAAACATATGATGGGAGTTTCATCTATAATTTATCCTCTGGCCCTCCACTCTGCCTCCCCGGCGAAGGAAATGAAACGCTGTGTTGGACGGCCGGGAAGGTCATTAATACGCGCTCACATTTTATTTAACTAATCCCAAGATCATATTACACGTTGATGATCTTTTGTGAGATGCTTATTGTCTGGTCTCCTGTCTGCCTCTGCCTGGGCTAGCACAGAATTCGCTTAGCAGTCCCCAAGTGGCTTCAAAGATCTTAGCAGGAATCTGCGGGTGAGAGATCCCAGACGGAAGGGATAATCCTGTCCCTGAAACTCACGTGGTTTTTTGTCTCGCTCTTGAAATTTCACAAACATCTGAACTCTAAGAGACGGCTTGTTTTCAGATGCTTGATTTCTTCTGGAAACCCCTTGTTTCCCTTCTTCTCTTCATGAAGGCATTTCTCCGCCCAAAAGCAGGGAGAGGAGGCTGCAGAAGAAGACGTGAAAGCATCGGAACAAGCATCGGAGGCCAAGCATGTCCCACGTGGCTGAGGGCCTGAGGGTGTGTGCATAGTGGCAGGAGCCCTGACTGTCTTGTGGGTCTGCTCTGGTGTCAATCCCTTTGTTCCCCTCCCCCCCACACAAGTAAAGAGGTAAAATGAGTCAGATTTGGCTTAAGTGGACCAGTAAATCACTGATGTATGCAGCTAATAGTGAACCACTGTTCCAAGTAATCAGAAGCAAACCGAGATTCTCCTCAGTCAAGAGTTTCTCTTTTTAAAAATACTGGAACTTCTGGCCGGGCATAGTGGCTCACACCTGTAATTCCAGCACTTTATGGAGGCTGAGACGGGAGGATGGCTTGAGCCTAGGAGTTTGAGACCAGGTTGGGCAACAGAACGAGACCTCATCTCTACAAAAAATAAAAAATAAAAAAAATCCAGGTGGATGACATGCACTTGTAGTCCCAACTACTCGGGAGACTGTGGTGTAAGTTTAGCCTGAGCCCAGGAAGTCGAGGTTGTGGTGAGCCATGATTGTGCCACTGCAATCCAGCCTGGGCAACAGAGTGAGACCCTGGTTAAAAAACAAAAACCAAACCAAAACAAAATTTAAAAATCCTGAAACTTCTTATAAGAAAAAATATATACATACATAAACACTGCCCATCCACCCTCTCTTGGGCTGTTTTAGAATTCTAGAAGAGGATTCAAAATTATTGTATTTCCCCCAAAATTATCTACGTTATATTTAAAAGGAGTATATTTCCACAGCCCTTTTGAGGATCACACCATGCATGTTTAATTCAGATGTCGGTTTCCCGGTCCCCCAAGTCTCCCAGAGACTGGGGCTGGTCCTAGGCTCCTCTTTCCAGAGCCATCATGGAGAGTAATGCAGCGTCCTTCCCAACAGCTTGGGGGTGTTCCTTGGGTGACTCCAATCTTCCAGTCACTCCTCCTGAACCCCAGCCTCTGCTGACTTCTGCAGCCCTGCTCTGTGGTGCCTTCTGTGTCTGCCCCCCTTTCTGTCCTGCGTACCCCACGGGGCACCACTCCCATTTCTTTCCTCCCCAGACCCAAGGCGGAGGCAGCAGGTACCCCCCGAAGGTCTGAGGCGATGGCTTCACAGCTCAGCCCAGAACTCGGGATGGAACTCTGTTCTAGAAGCCCTTCTCGTGCTCCTACTGCTGGGAAATGCTGGGGAGAGTCCATGTCTGTCACTGAGTTGATCCCAGACTCCCTTTCTTCATCCATCTCACCCACTCCCGGCGTCCTGTGGATGACCTGACTGGGCACTGGGGTCCTCTCCCTGCCTTCCTTCCCAATGAATGCCTGCTGTGTCCAGGAGACTTCGTCCTCAAGACCACCTCTCTCTTCCTGAGAGGAGTTCTGCTCTCCTCTTTGATATGACCTCGTTCTGTTTCCTGCCTTCACCCAGAAGCAATGAAGCTGCCCACGGAAGAAGCCGGCCCTCTGCAAGGAAGGCCTGGGCATCTCGGGGACACACAGGACCACGACTTCTTTGGAAGACAAGCCACTCCCCAGTTGTCGCATTTCTTGTGTTGCAAGTGGAGGGAGCCATCTGCCCTCTGAGAGCAGAGCCCTCCTCGGCATCCAGTCTGACTCACGCATCAGAGTGATGTCTGGTCCTTGGCGTTGGTTTAGGGCACAATTTGGAAAGAACTTCTTGGCAAAACAGGAAGGAGGTTCTGGCCAGAATGTCCTTTGGATTCACCTGCGTGCATGGGGGTCCTGCCATGGGCCAGATCTTGGGCTTGGGTCCTTACTGGGCAGAGTAGAGGGCAGGGCTGGGTGGGATGGCTGGAGGCTTCCTCACGTGCACAGAGACTTGGGCACGTGGCTTCGGAAATGGATCCCTTAGAATTAAAAAGTAAAACCACATGTGTCAGATCTGGCCAGAGATATAATTATTTTTGGGGGAAAGCCTAGAGAAACATATGTTGAGAAAGATTTCCTTTTGCATTTTTCTTAGCTATATTTTCTTGAGAATTCTCCCACAGTTGGCTCCCCTGTCCTATGGGGAAGACAGGAAGGGCAACTGTGGCTGAGTTCCCAGTTAGGAGAGAGGCAGATGAGGGACCCCTTCTCCCTCCCTGAAGACATACTAGGCCTTCCACCAGAGGTAAAATACAGATGTCATACAAACTGGCGAGCCCCAAGGGGAAGGGTCACTGCTTGATGTTCTCACCTCTCCATTCACCTAGCCATCGTGCATTGGTTGAGCATCTACTGTTTGCTATGTGCTGTGCTGAGCAGTGGGGTGATGAGAACAGATAGAACCAAGCCCCAGCAGAGAAACTCCCCAGCCCTCAGCAACGGAGTCAGGGAGGAGGTAGAGGCCACAGATACAAGAACAGGTCGTGATAACATTATGGCAAGAACCTCAGAGCAAGGCTTGGCACCGGACCGTGGAAGTTCAAGATCAAGCTCTACTCCCGTAATTCTTGGCTGTGTGACCTTAGGAAAGTCACTTAAGGGGATATATTGCTTTGTCTTCCTCATCATTGAAATGGGGATAACAATAATATCTCTCTCCTACGATCATTAGGAAGATAGGGTGAAATAAAATATATAAAATTCGTGGTGAACATAGGTACCTAAATGTTAGATATTATCGCGCTATGTGATCATGTGACAACAGAGAGAGTCACAAAATGTTCCGTGAGAATGCAGAGGAGAGGTGGGCATCCCCCAGCCTGGAGGGACTGGGAGAGGCTTAGAAACCCTTCCCTTGGATGGGATGCTGTCCATGCAGTGTGTTTGGTTAGGGAATGGTGGGTTAATTACTTGTGGGGAAAATGGGAATTCTTAAGTTCCACTGTAGAATTCTGGCCCTGAAAGACCCACGAATGTAGACCTAAGTGTACCTTATCAGCAGTGATTGCTGTCAGTTATTTTCATGGGCAGGGGAAAGCCTCATTCTGGTGTTGGTTACTGGCAAGAAACCAACACCAGGGCCTCCTCCCTTCACTGTCTCCCAGGCCTCATTCCCAAGGCCCCCTCCAATGCTGATCCTCAGGTTCCACCGAGTAGAGAAATTCCCAGTCTTCAAGGACACAAGACTAGTCTCCTGCTCGTGGGAAGGCTGAGCGAGATGACTTCCTGCTTGTGCCTCTTGTGGGAACTCTCCCGAAAGAGTTGCCGAGACAGGAGGAGTTTAACTTCCTGATCTTCTGGAACACTCCAGTGAATTATGATCAAGTGGAGATGCATGAAATTAAGGTGGGTGGAAGGCGGGAATTGAATTATTATAAAACTCATGCCTGCTGATGTGTTTGATGGCAGAGGAGGAAATCATAAAGGGAAAGATGATGAATTTCTGCCTCTTCTCTGGGAATAACTGACTTAGAATCAATGTGATGAAAAACCGTCGAGCCAGCACGGAACGGTGTGGGAGAAGGGTGAGTTTCTGATGAGATGTATTAGCTCACAGCAGAACCACGCTTTCAGTTTTGATCTCTGGGGAGAAAACATCACCAAAAATGCATCATTTGGTGGAACAGCTATGATCGTGTCGCTTCCCTACTGAAATGCTCTCAGTGACTTTTCCCCATTTCCTGCAGAGTTGAGGTCAAGCTCCTGAGCATGGCATTCAACGACGGTCATGACTGGCCCCAACCTCCCTACCTAGCCTTAGCCCCTACTCTCCTGATGTACACAAATGAACACACATGCGTGCATGCACACACTACATGCACCTATGTGCCATACCCTAGTATGCTCAGACCAAGCATGTCACTTGTCCTTTCTTAAACTTGCTGGATTCTTGCTCATGCCAGAATGCCCTCCGCCATCGCAATGACCAGATTCCAACCCCACGAAGGCCCATTCAAATAACCCCCTCATCCACCAAACCCTTTCAAAGCTAGAATTAATCTCCATGCCCCCACTACTCCCATTGACTTGTCTCTAGATGGTCATGAATAATACGAATACCGTATTACTATTTTTACTGATGGATTTTTTTCCTCATTATGTCAAAAACTCTCTGAAGGTGGGAGCCATGTCTTATTCATTTTTTTAACTTTCACAGTGCCCGGCGCAATGTTTGTATAATATTAGCTTTTAAAATAAGTTCCCCCTTTTTCTTTGGCTGTCAGGATGCTCAGAACTAAATTTTTGGGCTTTATTACCATAGCTCTTCACTTAGGTCAAGACAATGATTCCCCACCTTCCTTACTTGATTCTTGTTCTTGCAATCTTACTTTATGGCTCTACTGTGTTGGGCCTTTTATTATAAGCTACCCCAAAGCCATTTTGGAAGTAGATAGGTGAAAATAGTAGCTGTGGAGGTTGAATTGAAGTCAGTACTGTATGATGAAGTTAAATGTAGACTTACATTAGTAGATATTAGCACTGTCCACTAGGCAGACTAGAAAGAAAGAAATGGAAATCAGATCAGATAAAGATAATTAATAATCACATCTTGATTGAGATCTGCAGTACTTTGGGATCACTTTACATTTATCTTACCAGCAATTCTGTGAGGAATGTAGGAGACAGGAATCTTTTAAACTTCATTTTATCAGCGGGAAGATTGAGGCTCAGAAAGGGTAAGTGTTTTGCTCAAGATCACACAGCCAGTCAGAGGCAGAGTGAGGTATGGCTCTTTGAATAGTTTCTCTTTTCAAATATCTTACTGTGAGTATCGATCTAGAAAGGGTGAAGTTTGGTCCATGAAAATCCATCAGAGAGCACGATGGGCTTGGAGTGGGGGGCTCTGAGTGGGCATGACTATCGCTGCTAATATAGTTGTGATTTCCAGCTTCCTCCATTTTTTTTCCATCCAGCTTCCAGCCTGTATTGGGCAGCAGGTTGCTCTTTGGTTATGGGTCAAAGAGCAATCATTACTGAGTCCTTGGCTGTGGGTAACAGAAAATCCAACTCAAACTGTCAGAAAAATAAGATTGTTGATCGACTGCCATAACTATAAGTCAAGGGGTCAGGTGGGCTCCAGAGTAGATTTCTCCCAGTGGCGTCTGCCTCCTGTGACTCTCTTGATTCCACTCTCCTCCATGTGTTAGCATTTGCCCCAGGCCAGGAGCAGAATGGTAGCAGCCTTGTTGGGCCTCAGAAGGAGGGGTCACTTCTGGGGGTTCTCCCAGAACAAGAAAACTAGAAATCCCTAACAAACCATCCTTGCATTCTATTGACTCAACTGAATCATGTGATCATTCCTGAGCCAATTGCTGGTGAGAGGATGGAATTAGCCTCAGCCAATCTGGGAGTGGGAGCGGCCCACCTGGGAGTGGGGTCAATTTCTCCTGAATCACACAGGGGAGGAAGGGAGGTGGGAAGGTGGGGTAGTAGAGGAAGGGAAGAAATATTAGCCCGTCAGAATAGGCATGTTGAGGTTCCGTTAGTGCCCTCTGCCAAGTAAACACTCCCGCAACTTCCTGCTTTCTCACTGGGTTATGTCCAGGCACTTCCTCTCACTACAGCTCTTCGTAGTCCATATATATATATATATATTCTCTCCCTCTCTCCTTCCCTCTCACTTTCCCTTCCTCTTTGCCCTCCTCCCACCCGTCTCCCTGCCTAGCTCCCTCTGTTTCTTTCTTCCTGTCATTTGTTCATCAAATTTCCTTTGCACCAGACCCTGTGCTAGACATTGGAGGCTCCTGGGTGGTCAGAACCCTCCATCCTTCCTGTGGGGAGCTCCCTGCTGACTAGTGTGGGCCAATGTCCTGCTGACGCAGTGCCAAGCTGTCTCAGGTGTCCCGTCGAGATTCTCAGCAGATAGGAGGACACAAGGCCGGCATGAGAGTTATGGTGCTAATCAAGAAGTTTGTTTCATTTAAAAGAGAGAGCAGCCAGGCAAGGAAGACGGATTTTTGTCCACCCAGAACCGAAATACCACATTAAAATGCCTCCTATCACCGAGAGGTTTGTCCATTAAATTTAATTAAGCTTTCTTTAGCAGCACACGTCTTGGGAGATCTATGACACCCAGGGGACAGGCGTCTGCTTCTGCTGCCTGTGCCTTGGTTTCTGCACCATGCTTTCTGACCAGAACCCTGCCTCTGTTGTTTAGCAGAGGCCTCCTATTTGGTGCCAAACGCTGGCATGCGGTCAGGGGGTCTTCCTGCCAGGTTGCCCCCAAGCATGGAGCTCACTGGCCTCTTCTATGAGAGCTTTGGAGTTTTCTCTCTTAAAATGAGCTGCCTTCGAAGTGGGTTTGCATTGTTTTCAGAACAGCGTCTCTGCATCTCTCACACAGTCCAGACATTCTGGAAGCCGCGATTCCTCTGAAGGAAGGGAGGCACCAGCTGGGAGGGGCACGTGTCCATGCCAGCCTCAGAGTGGGTGTAAATTCCTCAGACCCAGAAAGGAGCAGTCCTGTCTGATGGCTGTTTGTGTCAAAGCTTACCCTGGCAACTTTCTTGGTGCTGAAACCCTGGCATGCCGTGGGGGAAATATTTCGGCATGTCTCCCCGCCCCAGGGACTGCTCCCAGTCTCCTCCTTTTGGAGGAACATGCCACTCAGAGTTGCCGCAGGAATACTGCAGCTGAAACCGGCTGCTGACACCCCAAGTGACAGCCTAACATAGGCACACACTCACCCCTTCACCCATCTCCCAAGTCACAGGGCAGAGAGTTGAAGGGTGAGTGTTCCCATTCACAACTGCCGCTGTCCCAAAGTGCCTTCCAGAATGATCCACAAACACAACATTGCTTTATGCTTGTCCCCTAGAACAAGGTTTCAGGATTAGGATTTTTTAACCTCAGAGGCCCAGGGAGGGAGGCTACATGACTTTTGGCCTCTATTTAAGGCCAGCAGTACCCACAGAAATCCAGGCATGCACTCTTCTGAGTGGGGCTGCCCACACTTCAGGAGGCCTGCTTGGATGTATCTGGTGGCTGAAAGTTAGGCATCACCATGGAGCAGGCAAGAAGGCTGAACTCCCAAGTAGGATCGTGGTTCTTGGCAGGTGTAAGTCATCGGCCCTTTGGCATTTGGGTCTTGGTTTCCATGGAGTTGAATGGTTGATGGTGCTCTGATCTCTGAAGGCACCAGTTGAAGCCTTTTTGACAGTCTTACGGTAAAGCAGGAATTATGTGGAAGGAAGAGCGTGCCCAATACTGGTTAGGACCCTTGGGCTACAACGGCAGAAATTCAAAATGGCCTATGTAATGAGTGTGTTAGCACGCATGCCATCCAACAGGAGAGCCACCTTGATTTAGATGAGTGGTTTCAGCTCCTCTTTCCCAAGAGTCTCTTGTCTCAGTCTCTTCTGTATGCTGGTGTCATCCTCTGGGTGACACTGAGGTGGCTATAGCCATTCCAAGCCTTGCATCCTAGGGAGGATGTTGTGCAGAGACAGAGAGACTGGCTCTTCCCTTAAGAGTGAGGCAACTTTTCCAAGAAGCCCTGCCAGCTTCCCTACATATCTGATCGGCTCAAATGAGATTGCATGCTAATTCCAGAAGTAATTCCAGTGCCCAGGGGGATGCCATGTTCTGACTGGGTTAGAGCTGGGTCCCCTCATTTCTAAAGACAGGGAGGGGCTCCCTTGTGGTTGGCATGGGCTGCTCAGAATCCAGCTGACAGCTAGAGGCTAACCACGAGGCTGCACCGGCAGGAAGGTAGCTGTGGGTGTTCTAGAAAGCCCAGGGGTACTTTACTGCATGGTACTTCGATTTTACTTTGTCAAAAGGATTTAAGAATTTAACCCAGAAAAAATCATGTGTGAGTCAACATCCTATAAGCACCATCATTAAAATCCTCATCTCCAGGATCTGTAAATTATCCCTCTGCTAAGAGAAGATTATATCATCATGGTATCGCCAGTGAATCACCAAAACGAATATTACAAAGTCTTTGTGCTCAGCTATGGCCTGGACAAGGGAAAACATGAATTTAGCAAAAACAAAAAGCAAAAAAACCACTATGCATGCCTTTGACAAGTGAGGGCATATTCCTTGCCAATGGATTTTTTCCCCCTGAAGTGAACTCATTTGTGAAAGGATTTTGCTGCTTTAGTGAAAAACAGTCCAAGGCTTGTAATATCTAAATGTCAGAGAACAATAGATGCATGCATCTCGATTGGGGCAGGAATTTGTCTAAACCGAGGGGAAGAATTTACTGATGGGCCAAATACGGCAGGTGAATAAGTGAGTCTTTGGGTGCATGGAAGACTTTCAGAGAGATATTAGCTTTCCACATCATTAGGTAGATAGTGCTTGGAGCCCTGTATCAAATAGCCTAGAAATTAGAAAATGGAGACAGGAGGCAGAGATCAAGGCATAGGCTTTGCCATTTGTGAAATGTGAACAGTATTTCATAAAACAATGGGCAAGCTCCTTAAGTACCCGGGACCTCAGTTTCTTCCTCTGTAAAGTAGGAGCAACAATCTCTACCTCCAAAAGTTTTGTGAAGATGAAAGGCAATAGACACATCTTGGCACAGTATTTGGGACATAGTCAGTGCCTAGTAAATGACAGCTGTTGTTAAAATGTCCAGGCCACTTCAGAGGCTGCAGGATGTTTCAAGGAGTGGGCTTTCAGGCGATCCATGGGCTCTTGGTGGACTCCATCAAGTGAGAGCCTGAGCTGGTGGTCTTTCTGCTGTCACCCGTGGTGACACAAATTTGGAAGTGTTTTCGAGACTACTTTTGTCATGTAGATGCACGAGGTGGTTGAGTAACCAAGGACCAAGCATAGCAGCTCAGCATAGCAGTGTTGGATCTAAAAATGAGGGCTAAATTCGAGTAGAAGTCCTTGGCCTGATGTGATCTTGCTGGGTTTTACTATTTTCAGCCTTCTTATTCCCAGGCTGGAGCGCAGTGGCACACTCATAGCCACCCCATCGTTGACCTGCTGGGCTCCCACGATCATTCTGCCTCAGCCTTCCAAGCAGCTGGAACTACAGGCGCGCACTACCACACCTGGCTAATTTTTTGATTTTTTATTGTAGAGACGAGGTCTCATCAAGTTGCCTGGGTTGGTCTCAAATCCCTGGGCTCAGGCAATCCTCTCGCCTCAGCCTCCCAAAGTGCTGGGATGACAGGCTTGAGCCACCGCGCCTGGTCTTTATTGGTTCTTCAGTGGATGGCATGGAAGACAGGACATGACAATTTTATTTTCATTTTTTTAATCCAACAAATTTAAAAATTTGTGAAAATGTATAGTACTTCATAAAACAGTAAAATAAAAATCAAGCAATATAGAATAGATGTTAATTTTAGAACTAATCCCAGGGGCCAGAGGGATGCCGTGTTCTGATTTGGTCTAGATCTGAGTTCCTAATTTCTGAACCAGAAGGGAAAGGCAATGAAAATCTTCCCATGATCTGAATTCCCCCAAGACCAGCTCATCCCATATCATTCCTTCAGAACTTTTAAGCACATGTGAATACATGAAACTATGCATATTTTAATACAAATGGAACATGCTCTGCATATTGGGTGAGAAGAGGAGAGCGAGAGAGAGAGAGAGAGAGAGAGAGGGAGAGAGAGAGAGAGAACAGAAGAGAGGAGACATTATTCTTTGGAATAATTCCTTCTCACCTGGTGAACATTTTTAATGCATAGACCTAGCGTCTTTTTGGTGTTGTTTTTTAGACTCAAGAGTTTTAAAAAAATGTTCTGTCTTTAAAATTTGTTTGTGGCCATTGCCTTGCTAGACTCTGGTGTGGCCATGTGCTCTTTGAGCTATGGCTGTCACCATGCTTCCTGGCTTTGGCCCCCGCCCCCACTTGGGAAGATGAATCTTCTTTCTCTCTCTCTCCTTTTAAATAAACTGTATTTTCTAATCTAACTTCTGTGCAATTCTTTGATTCTTTCATGTGGCATTGGATCCCACTCCAGACACCCACACCCCCAGTGGGCCTGACCTAACATTCTGGAGGCCCTGCTGCGAGAGTGTGACCCTAACACTTTTGATTCCCCTAACATGTCAAGCACATTCTTATCCCAGAGCTCCTGCTCGTGGCATAAAATTTAGGTGTCTGCTCAAATGCCATTTTCAGAGGAGACTTCACTAAACACCAAAGTTAGAATAGCCCATTCTTGAAAGGTTACATCTGATGACATTAAAAAAATCTACATGGCAAAGCCCTGTAAGCCATGTCAAAGGACTAATGAAAGACCGGGGGAAAAGCAGGGCACAGTAGCTCATGCCTGTAATCCCAGCACTTTGCGAGACTGAGGCAGGAGGATTGCTCAAGCCTGAGTTTGAGACCAGCTTAGGCAACACTGAGAGACCTCTTCTAAGAAAAAATAAATTAGCCAGGCACGGTGGTGCGCGTCTGTGGTCCCAGCCACTTGAGGGGCTGAGGTGGAAGGATCGCCTAAGCCCAGGTGATCGGGGCTGCTGTGAGCCATGATTGTGCCATCTTAGCCTGGGCAACAGAGTGAGACCTCGATGCAAAAGTAAGAGAGAGAGAGAGAGAGAGAGAGAGAGAGAGAGAGAGAGAGAGAGAGAAATATTGAGGAAAATATTTGAAACAAAAAAAAAATTTTATGTTTATATTTTAAAGTTGTGGGGTGCCTGGCAGATTTGTTCCATAAGTCAATTGCGTGCAAGTGAGGTTTGGGCTTCCAGAGAGCCCCCTCTCCCCTGACAGGGGGCATGGCACCCAGTGGGTAGTTGTGTGCCCCTTAGCCCCTCTCCCTCCTACCCACTTTGGCAGTGCCAGCGTGTGTTTTTTCCGAACTTATGATCGTGTGCCCAATGCTCAGGGCCCGTCATGAGTGAGGGCATGTGGCATTCGGTTTTTGTTTCTGTGATCGTTCACTTGCGATGACATTCCCCTGGCTTCTTAATAGCCGTAGAGTATTTAAAAACCTCTTAAGTTTTGGTTGTTTCCAACTTATATCTGTTATTAAGAAAGAACAAGCCGGGCTCGGTGGCTCAGCCTGTAATCCCGCGCCTTTGGGAGGCTGAGGTGAGTGGATTGCCTGAGCCCGCGAGTTTGAGACCCGCCTGGGCAACTTGACGTCATCTCTACAATAAATCAAAAATCAGCCGGGCGTAGTAGTGCTCGCCTGTAGTTCCAGCTACTTGGAAGGCTGAGGTGGAAGGATCGCCGGAGACCAGCAAGTTGAGGCTGTGGTTATCGGGAGCGGCCACTGCACTCCGGTCTGGGCGACAGTGAGACTCCAACTCAAAAATAAAATAAAATTAAAAAATTAATAAAAATAATTTCTAAAAAAAAAAGAAAAAACAAAGGCATGAGCATCCTTTGCATACAACGTGGTGTACTCATTTGCTGTCCTTGTTTTTAAGTGGGTTGACAAACTACAAAATGCAAAGAAGGGCAACCCCCTAGGGTCCCCTCCTGCCATGGGAGCTTTTCCATCCTCTCAATAAATCCTGCTTTTCAAAAAAAAAAAAAGGAAAATGCAAAGAAGTCTCTGAGCACAACATAGCAAGTGTATCCGGCAGGTTGTGGACATGTTCCAAATTTTATTGCAAGTCACCCATGTGGGAAAAGCCAACAGCTGCCCAAGTTCAGCTAAGATTGCACCAGCCTCTAGGCCCTGTTGTTCAAGATTCTGCCTTGGGGTGCAAGGAGGGGCCTATCAATGTGCCGGGGCTCCTGCAGGTCCCCATGGGTTCTGGAGATGACTGCTGTCTGGGTCGTTTCCAGAAATGCCTAGTCAACTTTTCTCTACTGGGCTTAGTCCAGCAGCTGCATCAGAGTGGACTTGATCAGGAAGAACTTTTTCCTGTCTCCCAGAGATTTGACGCCACTACACAACAGAAGACACAATCACACAACAGAAGACTCAACGACACCACAGAAAACTCAAGTATACAACAGAAGACGCAACACCACCACAGAGGACATAACCACATCATAGAAGATGCAACTGCAACAACGGAAGACACAACTACACCACAGGAGACGGCTGTTGCATGGGATTAGGGAACATATTTTCTTCCCTAATCCCACATAATTTCACTTTTTTCCAGATTGAGTTTTGGAGCAGTTTATTCTTGTTGATATACTTGGCTAAAATTTGATTCTAGTTGATATTATAATTGGATTTAAAGTCACAGCTAGAGAAATCTCTGGCAGGCAAACTAATTTTTGATAGGGATAGCTATATCTATCTCTCTCTCTCTCTCTCTATCTATTATCCTTCTACACACATACATACACACACAGACACACATAGTATTTTCCCATTTTTTTCTGAGCTTTCTATCATTTTAGAAATATCATTGACCAAAGAAAGACACACTAGCCATTTCTCCTCAATTGCACCATTTCTCTGTATTGATAAAGGAATTTCCATGATATTCTCTCTAGGAGCGAGGCTCAGCTTTCACAATGCACAAAACAAACATTTATTTCCTTCTGGTACATTAATTTTTGGATGACTTTGGGGGGCAAGACACCACCAAAGCAGTGGTTTGGCTATAAACTCCCTTGACATCTGGCCAAACCCCCAAATAACAAGAGTGCAATTGCTTTCAAACCATTGAGATTTTCTGGCCTCCTTACATAAATGAAAAAGTTCACACGTACACTTCTGCGATGACAAAACCACAACTTATCATAATATTTACCAAGCTGTGATAAGATAAAAGCTCACGTTGGGGGCATCAGAAGTAATTTTCAGCGCAGTCAATTAGGGAGCGATGAGCATTGCCAGCGGGAACTGTTCCTAGGAGCTTGTGGGATTCCAGCATCTCTGGGACTCCATGGAAGGGGCGGACACAGCTTCTAGATCCTTCCGCTTGCGGTTTCACGAGCTACTGCCTGAAGACATTGTTTCAAGGGCATGGGATGTTCAGGGTGAGTTTGTGGCCACCGATGTGGACTTCTCTCTGTTCTTTCTCTGGCTTACCTGTCTGTCTCTAGAAATGCAACACCTCCACCCCCCGTGGAGGCCCCATCTCTAGGACCATTTCCCAGAACGTGGGACACACATTGCTAGTGGCAGGAGAGAATGTTCGAGGTGGCTCCCAGAGCCTGGACTGCAAGGAAATGAAATTCTGCAGTGAGAAGCGTATCCCCTTCCTGATTCATCTTGATGTCCTCTGATTATGCAGAAACAAATCTCCAGGCATCTTTAACGCCCTCTGAAACCCGCCAGCCTCCCTGTGAACAAGCAAAGCTCAGGCTTCAGGCTCAGCCATGGAACCCGGTAGGGCGCGATGGAGTGGACCTCTGCTCATCTCTGCTGTGAGCTTCCATTGATGGCACAACGCTATTGATTTTCTGTGTGTGGCGACCATACTAAATGTCCCTTGACAGGACATTTAAGCAGCGCTTTTAATTGACACATGAGTCATTTAAAAATATTTTTGAAAAATAACACAAGTGGAACATAGCTGTGACCGAGGCCATGATACAAGTCCAGAAATGACCTGGATTTGGGAAATGCTCTGCGAAGGGTCTGGGAGTCCTCCATCCCCAGCCAGCCCCACCCGGCCCCTCCTTCCCCCTCGTGGGCATCTCATGCCACTGGTCTCCCTGCAGGTTCCAGAACATTCCTTGCATCGTCCTTCTCCCCACCTTCTTCTGGAAACTGCTGCTGACCCCACAGGGCCTGGCTCAGGCTTGGGGTCTTCCCTCCCCCACGCCTCACATGCCCCTGTTACGCTAGGCACGCAGTGTTTCCCTCCAAGGCACTCCTCACACTGTGATGTCACCTCAGGTCGACATGGCCCTCCCTCCCCGGGCCCCGTAGGGGCAGGGACTGCGTGATACTGACCTGTCTTCCCATGGGCTACGTGGGGCTTGCACCTGGCAGGTGCAGTGGTGCATAAATGAGTGAGAGAGCCCAGCACACGCGTGGGTGTTTGTGGAGTCAGAGAGTGAGTGGTAACCAGGTGCAGTGGCTCACACCTGTAATCCCAGCACTTTGGGAGGCTGAGGTGGATCGCTTGAGCCCAGGAGTTCGAGACCAGCCTGGGCAACAGAGTGAGACTCTCCCTCTCTACAAAAAAATAAAATTAGCTGGACGTGGTGGCGCATGCCTGTAATCCCAGCACTTTGGGAAGCCGAGGTGGAAGGATCACTTGAGCCCTGGAGTGAGCCCTGATTGTACCACTGCACTCCAGCTTGGGAGACAGAGAAAGACCCTGTCGCTAAAAAACAAAAAATAATAATAATTACTCAAGGGAGTGAGTGAGTTGTGAAAAAACGAAGAAGGAAGTTCTTGTCCCTGGAGCGCCTCAGCTGCTTTATAAACCTGCATCATGGAAGAGCCCACCCACCCCATAGGGAGTCCACCCACCATGTCCTTGTCCTGAGGACAGACCCATCCCTTGGCAGCGGCTTCTCTGCCACGGCAAGGGGTCCTCGGCTTCCCAGATGTGTGTCTTTGTGTCTGTCTGGGGTCTGTTGCTGCCACCCATGCCAACAGGGCAAAGTGCCTCCTCTTCAGCTGTCCCCAGGGCCTCGAAGAGAGGCACAGGGCAGGGCACTGCCCTAGGACCCTGCTGGGGATGCCTGCACAGCACGAGGTGTCTGCACGGCCTGTGCCCGCCTCTGGGTGTCCTGGCCTGGTCTGTGGAGGGTGTCCTGGTGCAGGTTTGGCAGAGTGAGGGAGGATTTGCCTCAGGAAAATGTTTTTGGGCTGGGCACGGTGGCTCACGCCTATAATTCCAACATATTGGGAGGCCAAAACAGGAGAATTGTTTTGAGACCAGGAGTTTGAGACCAGCCTGGGCAACAAAGCAAGACCCTGCCTCAACAACAACAAAATTTTTTTTTAATTAACTGGGTGTGGTGGTGCCTGTAGCCCCAGCTACTCAGGAGGCTGAGGCAGGAGGCTCCCTTGAACCTAGGATCGCTTGAGCCTATGATCACGCCACTGTACTCCAGCCTGAGCAACAGAGCAAGACCCTGTCTCTAAAACAAATAAAAACTTTTTTTAAAGGCAAAAGGTTTACATCAGGAATTTCGGGGACCCAGTGTCAGCCTGGATGGAACTTCAGAAAGTTAAGGGAGGGCAGAATCCAAAATAAATGCCTAGTTGTTACAGAGTGAGTTAGAGGATGAAAAAGAAAGGAGGGGGGGAAGGAAGACAGGGAGGGAGGAAGGGAAGGAGAGAAAGAAGGAAGGCAGGTGGGAAGGAGGTGGGAGGGAAAGGGAAAGAAGGGAGGAGGGAGGGAGGGAGAATGGGAGGGAGAGGGAGGAGGGAAGGAGGGAAGGAGGGAAGGGGAGAAAGGGCCATGCGGAGAACCCTGCCTGAACTCTGGGTTCCATTTCCTTCCAGGCTTCTTGTCGCCTTTCTTTCTGTTTAGAAACTTGACATTTCAGGCCAGGCTCAGTGGCTCAGCCTATCATCCCGGAACTTTGGGAGGCCAAGGCAGGTGGATTGCCTGAGCCCATGGGTTCAAGAGTAGCCTGGGCAACTTGCTGAGCCCTCATCTCTACAGTAAACCAAAAAAACAAAATTAACTGGGTGCGGTAGCGTAGTTCTGGCCACTTGGAAGGCTGAGGCAGAAGGATCGCCGGAGCCCAGCAGGTTGACGCTGAGGTGGCCATGAGCGTGCCACTGCAGTCCAGCCTGGGGGACGGAGTGAGACTCCGACTCAAAAAACAAAAACAACCAAAAAGCATTTGACATTTCTATTTCAAATATTTTTTTGTACCCTGATTGTCCTTCCTACTTGATCCTTATCATTACCTTAAAATAATCTATATTACCTTTATTAAAAGGAAAGAAGTTCACTGTCAGATATAGAGTAAATGAACAAAGAGTCTCTCTCCGGTGTCACCATCTTGACATATGTCGCGCCGTCTGGTTTCCTCCCTCCTCTCTCCGTGTACGTGTGTTCACGTGTGCGTGTGTGAGATGGGGCGGGACCTTGCGGTGACCGCTTGCTGGAGGCCCACTCTGTGCGGGTGCTCTGCAGAGCCTTGGCTAACATGTCCTTACTTAAGTTTCCTTCCAGCCCAGCAGGCAAAGCTCCCCGTGTACGATGAGGAAACGGCTCTTCAAAGTCAAGTGCCTTGTCCAGAGCGAACGTTGGTCAGGGACAGAGCTGAGAGTTGCCTTGGACTATTCAGGTGAGCCATGCACTCAGCCCCCATGCCTCCCCTGCCCCCCTCCCAGCCTGGGTTCCTGATGGCTTTATGACCGCCTGGGGGGGGGGAGCGGTGGATTCCGTATTGGAGGGTCTCTACACTATGGATTAGAATCAACTGGGGGACTTTGAAAAACAATACAGTTGCCATGTTCCTACATCCAGATGTGCGTGTGAGGGCTGAGTCGCTGGTGTTTTCCAAGCACACCCGGCGGCCGACGGGTGGCCAGCGTGTGGCCTTGGGTGAGCTGCAGTGGTCCTTAGATGACTCGATCCGTGGTCTCCAGTATTGGAACGAATGCAGCACTTGACAATGTCATCAGAGGCCAGCCCCTCTCCTGACACACAGAAACAAGGCCACTGGGCAAAGGCGCCATCCAAGCTCACAAGCCTCCCACGAAGCATGATGTCAAAGCATCAGCACCTTTTCTCCAAGGTGGGCGAGGTTCTCGGGGGGGGGCGGTGAGAGGACCTGGGATTGGGAGTCCCCAGTGTGAGCACCCTGACCCCCCCATGCAAGGAGTCTTTCGGGTCACCAGCCCGCGTGTGCCTGAGTGAGCGCTTCATTTCCCTTTGCAGACATCAGTTGTTTCTAGCAGAATGTCTCAGGTTCGTGACACAAGCACATCTGGATCTGGGGGTGTGGATGCGAAGCGCTCGCAGGCCAATATGTCGGCGCAGATGTTGACTCGGCGGCTGGGGAGCCGGAGGGGTGTGATCCCTCCGGAGGCCCCATCTGGCTTGCTGGAAGCAACGCTGCCCCCGCTGGCGTCAGCTGCAACCCTGACCAGGGTGCCCCCTCGCCCGCCCTCATGCACGTCCTCCCTTCTCTCTCTCCAGGGGCCCCGGAACCTCAGCCTCGCTGCCTCTCATACGGAAAACACCAAGAGGGTGGGAAACGGGGCGGCAAGACTGGTCTGCGCCAGACTCAGTGTCCATCAAGAAGGGAGCTGGTGGGTCTTGGAAGGGGAGTGAGGGGCAAACCCTCCTTCCCAGCGTGGCTCAGGGGGTGTCGGGGGCTGTGGAGTCAGGCAGAACTGGGTTGGATACAGATGCTACCACTTTCGGCCCTACTAAACAAGCTACCTCTGGGAGACTCTGTTTTCTTGTCTGTAAGATGGGAACCATGAACTCTCTGGATTATTCAGACGATGAGAGGAGAGGCCATCAGATCCACGTAGCAGGGAGCCCACATAGCAGGAGCTCTGCCCACCTCGCTTTCCCTGCCTGCACCTGCTTCCAGAGTTCACATGACCATAGGAGGCCTGACGGCCACAGCCAAACCAACAGTTGGGCAGAATTCAACTCAGCGTGCACTTAGAGGACCCCTTCACACTGGCGCTGGTGTCTTCACTGTCCTGTGTTCTTCTTTGTCTCTGAGTCACCAGTCATGCTGTTCTCTCTCCCTAGAAAGCTTTTCTTCCTTGCTCTTCCTGGGTTCCTCCAACCTATCCTCCAAGACCCAGTTCTCTCCTGGATTCTTCTGTTTGGATGTTGCCACTCCCTTCTTGGGTTTCACAGTGCCCAGGCCAGAGGTTCTCACACTTGAATGTGGACCAGGGTTACCCGGATGTTGAGGTTTTGAACTCACCATCCATACCCACAAGAGAGGGAGAAGTGTGCCCTACTCTGGAGCTGTCTCTAGGTGTTGGATAAGGTGTCGTGTGTCAGACACTTAGCACAGGGCTGAGCACGTAGGAGTGCCCAGTACATGTCAGCTCAAAGAAATATTGTTAACAATATGCTGGTGTGGTGACTTGCACCTGTAATCCCAGCACTGTGGGGGGCTGAAGCGAGAGGATCACTTGAGCTCAAGAGTTCGAGCACAGCCTGGGCAACATAGCGAGAATCCGTCTCTACCCCCCAAAAAAATCAACTGGGCAAGATGGTACATGCCTATAGTCCTAGTTATTTGGGAGACTGAAGTGGGAAGGTGATTTGAACCCAGGAACTAGTGGCAGCAGCGAGACTTGATCATGCCACTGCACTCCAGTTTGGGTGACAGATTGAGACCCTGATTCAAAAAAGAAAGAAATATCATTACAATATAATGCAACAAACAACCATAGGATTCCACAATGAGACACATCTGGCAATACTAAAAAGGAGGAAGGCACCTTCTGGAACTGGCCGTTGATAAGAGCAGGATTGCAGAATCCATGTGGACTCCCAGTGGCAAGCTTTTTCTGGAAATGTGACTGCTCGGCTCAGAGTTAATGAGTTTCAAGAATGACGTTCTGTACAGAGCGAGGAGGTTTCGGGTGCCAAGTCCTATCCACTCCAATTCTCGTGCACAGTAACCCTTGGCAAGCCTTCTCCATCCTGGAGCCGGGATTCTGGCTGGGCTTCCGAGCAGGGCCCCGGCTAATCATGGTGATGGGCGAAGGCGTCCATGGGCAGCGGGAGATGCCGAACAGGTGGGGGACCATCAGGGGTGGGGAGAGGAATTCGGAAGAGCCCAATTGGTGGCATCAGAGGATATGGAAGGATGGCAGTGTCCACTGCGGCGAGGTTTGGGATGGCATGTGGGAGGGGCCACCCACGAGGGAGACTGGGGGCATATGGGCATTGCTGGTTTACGGGGTGCAAGGACCACCCTGATGTGTGAACCTGAGAAAGACAGTGGGAAATGCTCCGAATGCCAGGGCCAGGCGCTCCCTGGAGGCCCCCCCAGAGAAATCCTCCATGTACACCAGTGGCCAATGCAGGGGCCTTCCGTGGGCTGGACGCAGCAACCCAGTCCAGGGAAAGGGAGCCCCCCGCAACCCCCACCAAAACGACACCATCAGCGCCCACCCTGTGTCCTCTCTACACAAGGCTCTGTGACCCTGGAGCATGTGTGCGGGCACCGAGATCAAATCCCATGATTCTGAGACGGCCCATGCCAGTAGCTCACCCCATCGTTGACATCAGCCACGTTGACCCACAGCCCTGTGGTGAGTGCAAGTGGTTAGATGGACCGGAGGTGACATCCTAGCTCTGCTGCCACAGTGGACAGATGACCTCCCCTCTCTGAGTCTCAGCTGTAAAATGAGGATCAACGCACTTAAGTCATAAAACTGCCGTTGGGATTGAGAGAGAGACGTGGAAGCTGTATGACACCAGGGCAGGGAAAGCCGTGGCTGGAGGAATAGGGTCCCCACCGGCCATGAACAAATTGAGAGCTACTTAGTTCATCTTTGCTTAATTCTCTCGACCGGGCTGTGCCCTTGTCCCTGTTTTATGGATGAGGAAGTGAAGGATCAGAGAGGGTAGGAAACTTGTTCTGGGTCATAGGACTAGAAAGCGGCTGGGCCGGGACTCAAACCCGGGTCTCTCAGACTCGCTACCACGACACCCCCACACCACGCCCAGATGTACCAGTGGACTGTCTAGTTTCGGGGCACCGCCAGTGTCCACTGCTGACTGAACACAGAGCAGACCCCCTGGTGGCGGAACTGGCTCTTGGAGCACTGCTGAGCGTCCTTTTTCCTCTAATGTGTCCCTGGACCCCAGATGGCCATGAAGGCGGCAAGGGGGCTATGCATTTCAGCTGGAGAAATGCCCTTTGCTCTCCCTCTGAGATGACCTGTGCTTCCAGGTGAAACGGGGTCCCTAGTGCACCTAGACATCGAATGTGGCCGGCCATCCCTCTCGTGTCTCCCAGAGCGGTCCCAGCAGAACGCCCGTGTGGCTGTGTGTCCCTACTCGTTAAGGATTCTCCGTATTGAGATGCAACCTAATTAGGGCTGAGCTTGAAGCCTGTTCGTTTGGAGGCTTAGCTCATAAAAGATTAATGTTCATTTTCCTTGGGTTTTCTTGCAGAATTCAGCTGGAAAAAATCCAGCGTGCACGTCTTCCAAGAGAAGTAGCACTTCTGATGGTTTGTGAAAAGCCCTTTTCCCTCATGTTAAAACTTGGATTTCTGTGTTCCCCTCCCCACCTTGCCCCAACCCACAGCCCTAGCATTTTAGTTTCTGATGAAATGTGAGGGGGAAAAAATGAATTCTGTAACCAAGGAAATCTACTGGAGATTGTATTCAAAAGGAACATATTTATTTACAGATTTTTAAAAACAGGTGGCAAATAAAACAAGACACATTGGAAAACAGGTTGGAATTCATTCCTTTATTTATACCAGCACCCAGCAAATATTTATTGAACACCTGTTGTTGCCAGACACGGTGCATGTATTTGATTTGATCTGGCTTTTCTTTTTAGGATTTGCTTGAGCAATTGAATTCTAGCATTAGAGCGATCAAATGAGGTTCCTTCGACTGAGGAACGGGTAGCTTCCCGCAGCCCTGCCGCTGGGGGACCATCGTGTCTCTCCAGTTAAACAAACGTCGACTGTATTTTCTGACAACCGAAGTAATACATGCTAATGGTAAAAATGCCAAACCATATGGATTGATTAACTTTAAGAAGTAACATCCTTTCTTAATCCCAGCTCCCAGGGATTTTCCCTCCTAATGGATTCGTGTGCGTTCTTACGGGTTTATTTTTAAGCCATAAAAGACAATAACAATGCCATTGTACTTACGGAAATGGAAAACAGCCCTTCTGTTCTGCAGCATGCATTGGTCACTTGATAACTTGACCTACCATGGTGTGCTTTCCATGTGGGTCCAAAGAATGTCCTCGTTTCCTGGCTGCGTGGTGTTCCATCGTGGAATGTCCTTCATTCCAGCAGTTCTCCGCTGGGGATATTCTGGTCATGTCTAATCTGCTGCCGTGACAAGCAGTGCCTCCTTGGACTGCATCTTCTTGTGGTTACACGTGGATGTTTCGCAAATATTTCTGTGAACAGATTCCTGGAAGCAGAGTTACTGCGTCAAAGTGGTAACTCTTGTGCGTTTCTCAATTGTTGGATGACATGCCAACCATTCACAAATTGATTTTTTCCTTTCCCAAACAGCCTCTCACTTCCGGTTCTCTCAAAATACTTGTCAAGCAAGCCCCCCAGGGTAACAGGGGCTTGGGGGAGTGATACTCTTGTTTTGAAAGGAAGCAGGCATAGGACATGGCAGACTCTCTCACTCACCGCAGGTCTGACTGTCTGGGAGGACAGAAACAGCTCCTTCCCTTCCCTCAGTCAATGTCCTTGTGACTTCTTGCTCCTGTGCCTGGTCCCCGAGGAGGGCCAAGGCCTGGGCTTGCTTTTCTTTGTGTCCGTAGGTCACCTGGCCAGCAGGAAACAGCAATAACCATGGAGGTTCGTGGGGAGAGCATCATTTGGGCTTCATAAGTGGTTAGATTCCTGAAGGGACAGTGTCCACTTCACGGATGCTCTAAAACACCTCCAGAGGAATATTGTCATTACAGGATGTAGCATCTTTGTGAGGTCCGACGAGTTGCCTCTGCATTGGATAAACTCAGGAATAAAGCAGTTCTTGGCTGGGCGTGGTGTCTCACACCTGTAATCCCAGAACTTTTGGGAGGCCAAGTTGGGAGGATTGCTGGAGGCCAGGAGTTCGAGACCCACCTAGGCAACATAGGGAGACCCCCGCCGGTAAGAAATAACAAAATTAACCAAGGGTGGTAGCACATGCCTGTCGTCTCAGTCACCTGGGAGGCTGAAGAGGGAGGATCGCCTGAGCCCTGGTGAGCCGTGATCATGTCACTGTACTCCAACCTGGGCCACAGAGTGAGATCCCAACTCCAAAATTAAATTAAATTAAATTAAATCAAAGTAAAAAATAAAGTCGTTCTGTTCCTATTCTCTTACACTATTTATCAGCACTCAGATCTGCATTTAAAACTGAAAACACCTGGCACTGTAGAAACGCAGGTCTTATCTGTGTGGGTGTGACCAACGATTTTCCTTCTGTTTTTCTTGGCCACATTTAAACAGGAGACCCTGGTCACTGCAGTGAAAGGGAAAGGTTGAAGCCAGAGTTCCCAGGCTCCCGCCTCTGCCTCCGCTCTCCGACAGAGGGCAGTGCCCTTCTCTGCTTGGCCTGCTCCGGTCTGAAAAGCATCCCTCAGCATCCAAGCGCCTTCTCAGTTCGCTTCTGAGAGTGATACAGCAGAGGGTCGGTCCTCCACATGCAGGACAGCCATGAATTGCGAGCGTCCCTCCTGATGCCAGAAACGGCTCCAGTGCTCAGATTCGAAGCCACGAGGGAGCCAAGCAGTCCCTCCCCGTCCCAAAGTCGTTTCTTTTGACTGCTGCAAGGTTTTGCTTCTGTTCCTGTTTTTTACGTTTCACTCTCCTGGCAGGCTAGTGGGTTGGGAAGAATTGGGAAATACGAATAGTTTCATCCTCCCACACTACTCAACGTCAAGCTTTCCTCATTGTGGGTTGGCTGTTTCTCGTGGGGATGAAAGAGACAGAGGCTTGATGTGTCGCAGGGCCCGAGGGGGCACGCTCGTGCTGTCGGTGGGAGCGCCCCACTCTGGGCAACAAGATGTGCTGTGGATCATGGCCTCACACGGGTCCCCTTTGCCTGGCACAGTGACATTCCACATAGTGGAGAGGGGGGTCAGGCCCGTCGCTGTCTGACTGCCAGTTCCAGTTTCTGTCCCTCAACCTCTGTCACTGGGAAGACAGCACCGAGGAAGACCCGTCCAGAGAGGTTGGGAGGAGAGTCAGGAAAGGCAGAGGAGAGGCACACTTCCTGCCCCACCGGAGCTCTGTCCCCTCTGGGTCACTGTCCAGAGAGGCCACCAGCATCCTGAAGACCTTGGCCGAGGCGGCCTGCTCACCAGTGGGACAACCAAGACTCGAGCTGGGCTTCCAAAACTTTCACCACAGGGGTTGCTTGTCACCCAGGCAGCCCCATGAGCCACTCCTGGTGGCCATAGCCCTGGAGCCCCCTCCCAGCCCTTCCAAAATCTAGACTGTCCCCATGACACACCTTAACCAATAGGGAGTGGCAGAAATCCCACTGTGCTGGCTGCAGGCTTCAAGGAGGCCTAGGACATTCCACTCGTGTGCCCTTGGAGCAGTCCACCATGTCAGTAGTCAGCCCACCCCCCCTGGAGAAAGTCCCCCAGGTGAGGCCCTGGGGGTGAGGCTCCTCATGGAGAGGAGACCGAGTGAGGAGTATTGAGATGCCAGCTGTGAGGAAAGAAACCATGTCCACCTTCTGACCCCGTCGAGCCCTTTGCTTCAGGAGAAATCTGTGCTCCTTGGAAGGGTCAATAAGACCTTATATGATGTGAACCCTGAAAGTTTCTCCAACTTCCTGTCCCGCAGTTCCGATCTGTACCCTAGACCCAAACACACAGGTTTTGCACTCTGCTACAGTGATTTCTTGATGAGCTTGTACGCCCTCAACCATTAACTCCTTGAGTCCAGAGACAGAGTTTCCTTCATTGATATACATCTTTAGCCACCTGTGTGTGTCTAGAATCTACTACATCTAAACAAAGTTAGATGGGGGTGACTTATGAATGAATGAAGAAGTAGCCAAAGACCACCACACCATGTGTTGGTCTCTTGGGACAGCCTTGGGTTTGTTCTTTGAGCTCTAGTCTTTTCCAGGCGGCCCAACAGGGTGAAAGCAAGCTTTGACAGGCTTGAGCTTCACCACAGAGCCCTTCCGGAAATCAGGTCCTTGCAGGAATAACCCAGAAACTTCCAGAGAGTCTTAGGAAATTATTGATGAATGCCATCTTAGCCCAGGGTCATACACTCAAATGCCTGCAGGAGCTAGATGGTGAGAGTGAGGCCATGCTGGTCTTGTGTTCATTCTGTCCCCAATGTCTGGAATAGTGCTTGCTACCTACACGTCTGTCGAACGTGTGACTGAGCCTGCCACCTCCCTTCTGGAAGAATCAACAAGGAGAAATGAGAGATGAGGAGGGAGAGAAAGAAGAAGAAGAGGGGACAGGAGCTAGCTACACCATCTCAAGGGCCGCCTGAGTAAGAGAGCAGGGATTTTTGCTGCATTATCCTGGTAACCCCTTATAACAAGCACATGAGCTAGATTTTGCAACCCCTGTATAACAAATGAGAGATTTACAGCTCTGTGAGGCTTAGCGTGTTGCCTAAGGTCACACAGCTAGGTAGTGGCTGAACTGAGGTTTAAACACAGCCCTACCTGCCTTTACACTTGCTTCACATCTAGTCAGCTCAAAATTGGTCTTTTGTCTCCTCAAGACCAGCTATGTTTTTAGAGAGTGATTTGAGTTCTTCCGGGTATATTTATCGCAGAATTGTTCACAATAGCAAGAACATGGAACCAACTGTGCTGCCCATCAAAAGAGGACTGGATTAAAAAAAATGTGGCCCATATACCCAGTGGAATATTACGCAGCCAGAAAGAAGAACAAAATCATGAACTTCACAGCAACCTGGATGGAATTAGAGTCTATAATACTGAGTGATCTTTCACAGAAACAAAGGACTGAGTATCACATGTTCTCACTCATAAGTGGACCTTAAACAACTACTCTAATACTATAAGAAAAGGATTGACAACAGCAGGAAACTGCGGGGGTGGGGAGGTGGGGAGGTGGGCTTGACAGTAGTGGAAATCTTCCTGGGGAAGGGGAGGGCACACCTCATCAGCAAGGGTACCTGCACAATTAATATTTGTATACCTAACCCTGAATTGTACCCCACAATTTTAAAATAAAAAAATTTAAAAGTTAAAAAAAAAAGCTATGTGGCCTTGATATTCAGTCTCTTCATCTACAAAATGGGCATAATAATGATAACTACTTCATAGGAACACTGTAAGGATAAAATGAGCTCAGAACAGGCTGTGGCACAGTGGCTCACACCCGTCATCCCAGCACTCTGGCAGGCTGAGGCAGGGGGATTGCTTGAACCCGGGAGTTCGAGACCAGCCTGAGCAACACAGTGAGACTCTGCTTCTCTCTACCTCACCCTCTCTGGCCACCATCAAGCTGACATCAGTGCTGGTGTTTTCTATGTTATTTGTATTTGAATAGCTTGACAAATTTCAAACAAAGAAATAATATTTCTAAATAAATCAATTAACATTTCATTTGAAAGTAAAAATTTAAAATAAAGAGAAAACCTATATTTTTCAGATGCTAAAGGGACACTGTGGGAAATTTGAAAAATGCAAAAATTAAAAACCACCCACCACCATCCCACGCAGAAATAGCGTTGAAGCACCGTCTCACCCCATCCACGGACGCACATGGATCTGCAGGGAACGCAGGGCGGGATCGGCTCGCTTCGGGTTTCTGGATCTCTGCAGAAAACCTTTGCTAGGGCACCTCACGTCCTGGGTGGGAGTTTTTCACTGTATCGTTGAGTGACTTTCAAAACCGTGATTCTTAATGGTATGGAACTTCATCAAACGTCTGGAGGGAGGGTGGTTTACTCAAACACCTCCTGGTTGTTGGAAATTTCGTTTGAATTGAAATAACTTGCCAATGAGGAAGAAGCAATGCCGGCTGTTTACGAGTCCATGATGATTCCTCACCCTGCACAAGCAGCAAGTGATAAAAGTCATCTACACGATCCAGCATGTGATGAAGACTCCAGAAGCAGCTGGGAAACGGACAAGGAACTCATGAGGGATGAAGTGAGTTATGAGTGTTCATGATTTCTATGGGACAGTAAATATGTACAGCGCATGACCAGGCATCCTGGGTGGCGACTTCCGACTGACCTCGGGGCCTGGACAAGGCTTCGACCCATAAGTCAAGGTGTGTTATTGGAGGACGTGGCGAGACGGCCACTCCTGATGGCAGGGCTCCTCCTGGTCCTGTACAGCTTGCCTCGGGATGACTTCTGTTTTCAAGGATCCCCTGATGAGCTGGGGGTTTGTGTGTGTCTGTGTGTGTGTGTGTGTGTGTGTGTGTGTGTGTGTGTGTGTGTGTGTGTGTGTGTATGTGCGCGCGCCTGTACATGGGGAATGTAGGGGCTTCCAACTTCCTTGGTGTCCTCCGTGATTCTGCTTTCTGTGGCTCTGCCTACTGGGACGGCCGTTCTCACTGGCCACGCCTGGCCCTGGACCTGAAAAATCCCAGCAGTCCAGAGCATCTCCCCCACTCGTGCATGTGAGGTCAGGACTCCGACCTCAATTTACAGGGAAGGAAACAGAGTCGAAAGGAAGTACAGGAAGCCTCCTATGTACCAACGAGTTCCAAACAAGTTCCGTTCTGAGAGCACATTCGTAAGTCCAATTTGTTTGTAAGTCCAACAAAGTTTGCCTCAGTACCCAATTAACACAGTTGGCTACATGGTACTGTAATAGGTTTATAAGACTTTGCACACAAATAAGACATAAAAATCAGACACAAAAAAATAGAGAAAACATTTTTGATGTTACAGTATAGTGTGCGACAATGTATGTCAGACATGTGAGCTAAGTTACATGATCAGACATTTGAACATATGTTTGCATCTTTGAAAGTTTGCAACTTGAAGGTTTGTATGTAGGGGACTTAGTGTACAACTCCATCAAGATTCCTCTTTTCAATGTCAAACCAGGGCTACAGCTCAGGACCCCAAATCCCACATCCTGACAACACCCCAGCTGTCTCCACAGATGGCATTCTTGAGCTTCTTCCAGGCTCTATCACCCATCTTGTGTACACTGACTTGGAAGGAAAAATCTGGTGAAGCAGGGAGAGGGAGTTTGAGAGAGGACCTCTCTCCCTCTTAGACTCAAAGTGGGGTTCCCTTGAGACCCTCCCAACTCTTAAGCTCTTTCTCACATACTCCATCTAACACCGTGTAGGTGTTACTTAAAAACCAGAATGTCTCCCCATGGAAGTGAGTTCCTCTGGAAGTGGAGATGGTAGAATACAGGGGCAATAGCAGACGTTAACCAGTATCTACTATGTATTCAAAACTTTTCAGACATTCATTCTAATTCTTGCAACATCCTGGTGACTGGTAGGCCTTTTTCCTGCACAGATGAAGAAAACAGAAGCAGAGCACTTAAGGGTTACAGAGCTCAGATGGTGGCACCTTGGGATCACGGAGCTCGGTGGCACTTTGGGGTCACAGAACTTGGATGGTGGCATCTCAGGGTTGCAGAGCTCAGATGGTGTCATCTTGGGGTTTCAGAGCTCAGACAGTGGCACCTCAGGGCTGCGGAGCTTGGATGGTGCCACTTTGGGGTCACAGAGCTCGGACAGTGGTACCTTGGGGTCACAAAGCTTGGATGGTGGCACCTGAGGGTTGCAGAGCTTGGGCAGTGGCATCTCAGGGTTTGCAGAGCTTGGATGGTGCCACCTTGGGGTCATAGAGCTCGAACAGTGGCACCTCAGGGTCGTGGAGCTTGGACAGTGACAGAGATGGGATGTGGTTTGAGTCATCCCGAGTCCAAAGCTGGGTCCCCTCAAATGGCGCTGCCTTTAGAGGAACGATTGGATCACCTTGGTTTCCTGCTAGGTCCTTCCTGCCTAGTGTCTAGGTGATGGGTCGGGACAGGGAGGAGGTCCTGGGTCCTAGGACTTCTAGGAAGAGCTCCCCACCCCCAGCACCTCAGCCACCATTTCCTCCCAGCTGGTCAATCCTTTGACGTCCTTCTTTCTCTGAAGCAACTGGCTGCCCCTTGAACACAGAGCCTTAGGCTCCCTTAACATTGCTTACAAAGGGGCTTTTCCAACTCTGCTCTGGGGACCAAGAGCCTGAGTCCTCAGCAGCCCGGAAAAAAGGCCGTCTGGAATGTGGCAGCTCCTAAGCGATTTCACCCACTTCTGGGTGTTCCTTTGAGCTGGAACTGAGCCCGTGACGCAGGCGTATTCCAGGAGGGGGCATGGAGAGGTTCTGCAGAATGGCCTGGAAGGCCTAGACCTGTGTCCTGTCTAACAAAGGCATCTCTTGCGTCCCTGCCCGCCCCGGGGAGCTGGATCCAGGACCCTGACCTTCCCCTTTGCAGCTCCTGTGGCTGTCTAGATAAATGGGTTTAGTCCTCCTCTTCCACTTTTTTTTTTTATAGTTGGACTCTCACTCCGTCGCTCAGGCTGGAGTGCAATGGCATGCTCACGGCCACCACAGCATCGACTACTGGGCTCCGGCAAACTTTCTGCCTCAGTCTTCCAAGGAGCCAGAACTACAGGCACACAGCACCACACTCGGCTAATTTTTTATTTATTGTAGAGACAAAGTCTCACCAAGTGGCCTGGACTGGTCTCGAACCTCCACTTTTTAAATAGCACCTGAAGACTTACATCCCACAAAATCTTACCTGACAACCCGGTGCACAATCATGACACCACTGGCTGTTGTGGAGGAGGTGGGAGTCTTCGTCCAACTCCTGTCCTGTCTTCTTCTCACCAGACCCCAGGAAGTCCTGGAGAATGGCCATCCTGGGTCATCTGAGCCAGGAGAAGACACCTGCTAATAGCCCTGGGATGGCACAGGGTCGCCCCTCATGTCCCGTTTCCGGTGTAGGTAGAAGATGGAACCACCTCTCAGGAGGGTGGCAGCTAGGAGTCTGCAAAGGTCACATGGAGCCAGCATAATCCCTGGATCTTGCACTCCCAGAATCCACCACGGGCAGAAACAGCTTTACCAGGCCATGGACATGGGGCAGGCGAACACAGGAAGAATGAACGTTTTCTGGACTTGAATCTGGTTGTTTCTCCGTGCCGTGGCTCTCATTTTTCTACTCTATCTTGCCTTGAACTTTATAATTTTATACAGATTCAGGACAAAAAACATACTGGCTTCAACTTTATAGTTCTTATAGCTGATTTTATTCACCCATTCATTCTGCAGATATCACTGAGTGCCAGTGAAGTGCCAAGTTCTGTTCCAGACATTGGAGAAATCACTGTCAACAAGACAGATGACAATCACTTACGTTTCACAGCCCAATTCGAAGTTTCACAATTACAAATAACATTTTTCTCTGGCAAGTGGGGGATGGGGACCATGTGTCACCCAATACCGTCTCCCACGTGAATGCCCAAGAGTTGACCTCTTTCCTCTTGGAAGGAGATTTCTCACTTGGAACTTCTTCGTGCCATCAGGATGATTATTTCGAACTGCTCTTTAAAAAAAGGCATCTATTCAGATTTGCCGTGCTGGTTATAACACAAATTTAAAGCAGTTTATGATCAAATGGCGTTTTTTAATTTGTCTTGATTCATGTGAAAGTAATTTGAATTCACATAAGTATTCTGGAAACTGATCATTAACACTTTTTAACTGATTTTGTAAACACATTTTGCTTCCAAAATAAACATAAACAGGAAAGGGGACCGCTTGGTGTAGCTGAGCATGGAGACAAGACGCACTCCTGCTAAAGGGGGGAGGGGGGCATCCCCCGTGTGAAATGGTGAAGGCATCCGAGAGCCATTTCATCACCAACTCGCTTCATGGAAAATCCTCTGGAAACATGAGAGTTGTTTCTGATTTGCCTGATGGAGGATTTTAAGCTGCAAAGTCGTTTGTGTGTCTATCACGGACCATTGCAAATAATTAAGACAGGGCGGGAGGCGGGGACCGACGGACACAGGGTGAGGTGGGAGGGGACACTGTGAGGCAGAAGCGAGCAGAGCAGCTGGGTGGCCCTCCTGCCAGGCTGGAGCGGGGTTTGGAGATTCTCAAAAATCGAGAGGTCCCACGGTCCAACCCACCGGTGCTGGGATCCTCTACCTCCAGCCCCTTGGGGGTAGGGGTGCCCATCCTCCCTCTCGCCATACCACCAGGGCAGCTTCTGTCCCTAGAGCGTGGCATTTAGTCACCTTCCAAATAAGCAGCAAAGAGCTGCACTTTTACTGATTTCATGGGAATATGGTTTGTAAGCCTCCGCAAACCCCGGAGCACACTTGTGACCTCCTCTCCCTCTCCTGGTGGCATTCCAAACGTTCTCGCCGTCCTTCTCTGAAACCTCCCAAATGTCTTCAACCCGCTCAACTCCAGAGCTCAGCAGATCTCCTCCTCCTCCCATTTACAAAAGCACCAAAAGCCCTGGATCCCTTCTTGAGGGTAGGAGAGGACAGGCAGCTTCTTGGGAAAGGCCAGAATCTTCTATCAAGCTCATTATATGAAATTGCAACGGAGCCGGGTGTGGTGGTGGCTCAAGCCTGTCATTCCAGCACTTTGGGAGGCCAAGTTGAGAGGACTGCCTGAGTCCAGGGCTTTGAGAACAGCCTTGACAACTCAGCAAGACCTCATCTCTACAATAAATTTGATAAATCAGCCAGACGTGGTGGCGCAGGCCTGTAGCTCCAGCTACTCGGAAGGCTGAGGCCGAAGGATCGCCTGAGCCCAGCAGGTGGAGGCTGCGGTAACCCTGATTGTGCCACTGCACTCCAGCCTGGGCAACAGAGTGAGATTCCGACTGAAAAAAAATTGCAACGCGACTTAGTATAGCTTCTGGGTTCACTAGAGCATGTGTGGTTTCAGCACTTGGGTTTGGGAGTGGGGAGGACTTGGGTTTCTGCTCCAACCCTGCCCCGGGTGAGTTCCTTGGTTTTTCTGACCTGCACTGTCCATATCCGTACAACAATGTGGGGTCTTGTCCTGACATGGACTGTTTCTCCCTCCCTCAGGGAGCAGCCTCTGGCCAACGCTGGTTTCTGAAGGGTTTGCATGTTCCCGGAAATGAGTCACGGGATGCAGGTGACCAAGCAAAGCTGAAAGCAATGTAGTTACCACTCTTAAACAGTGTGACTGTAAACACTGGATAGGAATGAGATGATGGGCTTGGTTGCTTTGATGATACAACTGCTTGCAGCACTGCCCGGAGACGTGGCTACTTTAAGCCCTGAGGTGTGGATTCTCCACCGACTGGCCACCATTGGTACCTCTGGAAAGTTCCAACAAACCCATGTCTTTCCTGGCTGGACCTCGAGGTGACTTCTTTGGAACAGGTAAACGTTACGTGCAAGCCCTCTTGGATTCGGGATTACAAACGAGGAGAACAACATTGCTTTCATGCGGTTGCTGAACAGGTGTGGTGTGTTTCAAACCCTTGGCAGGGCGTATGTTCCACAGATGGACGGCGGGACTGTTCTCACCTTCCCATCTTTCCTCTAAAGGCCCAGCATCTCCTGGCACCATACGTGTTGTAAGCTCCTCCTTCCTCAGTACTGGCCCGATTCAGCATTCACTGAGTACCCAGCCCTACCAGGAGCAGCTGATTAGGTGACAAAGACAAGGAGATCTCTGTTCCCGAGAAGCACTGGCGATCACCCAGGATGCCTGACAGAGTTAAGAACAGAACCAGTGAACGGAAGTTTCCATGAACAGAATAACAGGAAAGTAATCCGCATCAAGATGGGCACAACTGCTCTGTGTCTCCTTGTTTGAGTCTGGGGAAGTGAAAAACAAGATGCCCTGCTGCCACTTCGCTACAGGTGGGTCCTGTCCTCTTGAAGCCTCAGTTTCCTCATCTGTGAAGCTGGTACTTGCCTGCTGCTCCCAGGCTTGGTGGGGAAGGGGCCAGGACAGTGAACGTGATTGGGCGGGTACTGTTGCGTGTCCTGCCTGCAGCATGTGAGTGACCCTGGAGCCCCCAAATTCTCTTCTAGACAAGTTGGAGAGGCAAGACCCCAGGATGCTCTGAGCGCACGAACACTCTACTCCTAGTCCCCATCCCTAAGGAGCTCGACTGGACCCTCAGCCATTGGCCTGCAGGGGCCACCACTCTTTGGTTTCAAGTGACATCGACGCAACCCAAGCTATCTTGAGGGACAAACCCAGCGTGCACCACCTCGTGATGCCCAAGAAAGGGCTGTGTAGGCATTCGTGAGTCACAGGCCACTCAGAAGACGATGGCTTCTTTTGGGAAATGTGCCTTCAAGCCACAAGGGCTTGGGGAAGGACTGCCAGCCCTCTGTGGCTTCTCTCTAGCCACAGTGATGGGCCCGAGTGGGGCGTTGGAGCTGAGGCTTGTGGTGCGCATGTGACCTCCCACACTGAGCGGGCTGGGAATGCCAGGAAGGGACCAAGGCTCCCTGGGCAATGATCACCAACGCCAGTGACATCCAGTTTTACCGCTCCTGGGGCCTGAGTATGGGGGCTGGGACTTAACGCAGATCAATCTCATTTGGCTGCAACATGTTTGAAAAAAACCAAAATAATGCAAAACTCCCAGAGTATACAGAATATCCACATTTTAAACAAAGGCTGTGCTGGTGTTACTGATTGTCCCTTTTGCCCCTGGGCTCAGACATGGCGCAGCTGGGCATTCGTGTGTCGCTCTTCGATGCTTGTTTGCAAGTTCAGTGGAAAACAGGAGGGGAGCAGCCTTGACCAAGGCGGAGATGTCATCTTCCCTGCTCCTAACGGGCTCGGCAGGCTCCCCCAGGTGCTGCCCAGGGCCCCTGGTAGGGGCAGGGCCAGGGACATGTGACAGCAGCACCGAGGCCACATGGGTGGTGGACTCTTTGATGTCTTAGAAGAGTGGCCACAACTTGCATGATGCAAGCCAGCAGCTGGGACAGATCAGCCTCGGGAGAGCCAAAGTCGTTTCAACAAACACACCGCTCACTCCTGATGGAGAAAGCGAATGCAGAGCCAGATGCAGGCCTGTGAGTTCTGCAAAAGTGTATAGGTCTCTCCCTCTCTCTCAGTCTCTCCCTGTCAATCTCCCTCTCTCTCAGTCTCTGTCTCTCTCACTCTCTCTCTTTCTCTCAGTCTCTCTCTCAATCTCCCTCTCTCCCTCTCTTCCTTTCTCCCTCTCTCTCTCTTCCTCTCTCCCTCTCAGTCTCTCTCTCAATCTCCCTCTTTCTCTCAATCTCTCTCAGTGTCTCTCTCTCAGTTTCCCCCCTCTCTCCTCCCCCTTTTCCTTACATCTGGGGATACTTTGCCAGGCAACCGACTGCCACAAAGCAGCGCCCAGGAGTACGGCTTCCTCCTTCACCCCACACGGCAGCACGGCCTAACCATGAGCCCCTCTTTTGGGGGGAGAGGCTGACCCCGTGCCGTGATGAGCCGAGCTTGGGGAAGCCGAGCCCCCGATCAGAACGTAATTGAGGTATGTTACCCATAATGGGTTCAGATGTTTGTGATCTTCAGCACTTTATGAATTCCGCGGCAGATGGGCGAGGGCCAGGTAGCAGGCAGGAACAGCCTGGGCCAGGCAGGCTGGCACTCTGACAAGGGCGGCCACAGCTGTGGTTCAGGCGGTATTCAGCACGCCCACCCACCGCCCGGCAGCCTGCCGCCCGGCCCCCGGCCTCGCTGCCCCCGTGAAGAGTGGAGGTAAGCACAATCCCGCTTTCCAGGGCCCGCGGCGTTTGAGAAAGCGGCAAGGAGCCCCAGGATGGAAATGGTGCCAAGTTCCTCCGCCTGACGCTTTGCAACAGAAAGAGGAAGAGGGAAGGAGAGAGGAAATCTGCTCGCAAAATGCGCATCTCAACACTTTCCGCTTTGCCTGGGCTTTTCTTGTCTTTCTTGGAAGATTCTGGACTGGGCGCGGAGGAGCTAATGGACCCTGGGTTCAGGCCAGCCTGTGAATGGAGGGTTCAGTCTTCGCCCTGTCACTGCTTCGTGTGATGTGAGGCAGGCTCTTGACCTGCCCTGTTTCCCGTTCCATGTCTGCAAAACGACCAAGACACAACATCCGTCTCACACGCAGTTTGCCTGATCACGAAAGGAGGCCGTGTGTGAATGGCTAATGTGTACTGAGCACTTTCTAGGGGTCAGGTTTGATGTTCCGACTCTGAAATCCTCCTCACAACCCTGTGCTTTAGGGCCTGTTATGAGTTTCACTTGTCGATGAGAAAACGGAAGACAAAGAATGTGAATCACTCGCCCAAGAACAGATCAGGAGGTGGGGACCCCGGGTGAGGCTGTGCCGGCTCGGAGGCCCACATTGGGGAACACTGGGTCACACAGTCACCACGTCCCCCCCGACACTCCAAACTCCAAGAAGCTGTGACAACCACAAACTCTCTAACTTATTTGACAGCAGAAATGGGCTTGACCCGAGTCATTTAGTGGCAAAAGTCCACCTGAATTGACCTGAGGTGACTTCTAGTTTTTTTTTTTTTTGTCCCCACTTAACGTAAATATTAAGACATGTTCACAGAAAATTATATCAATTTGCTTGTTTGATCACAGGTGCTGCTGGGCAGGGGGGTTAGACAAGAGATCCTTGATACAATTTGGAAATCCTGAATTCTTTTTTTGAATTTTAGTGGAGAGTTGTGGGGTACAAGTAAGGGTTTACTATCTACGAGATCTGACAAGTAAGTTCATGAGCCATCCTAGAAAAAGTGCTACACAACTCATGGCTGAATATCACTAGGGTCACCTTTGAAGTACTCCCCTTGGGAAGCTATATACCGATGCCAGCCAGCACCTTGTCCACCCGTCAAAGCAGTTTTGGGACTGTTTTTCTGGAATGGCCGTCCAAGATGTCATCGTTATTTGTCGAGGTCTGACAATTACATTTGCAAACTTGTCACTGTGCACTTACACTGGCAGCACTGGACAAATAGCTGTATTTGCACACCCTCCCTACTCGCCTGATCTGACCCCCAATGACTTTTTTTCTTTGCCCGAAGAAAAGGAAATACAGAAAGGAAGACATTCAATGACATTCAGGACATCAATGGGCATACGCCGACAGCTCGATGGTCATTCCAGGAAAAGAGTTCCAAAACTGCTTGACGGGTGGACAGGCTGCTGGCTTTGGTGCGTAGCTTCCCAAGGAGAGAACCTCGAAGGTGACCGTCATGGTACTCAGCTATGAGGTACGTGGCACTTTTTCTAGGATGAGTTTGTGAACTTAATCGTTGGCCCTGTGTAGGCTGCATGCAGTGAAGCTTGGGCTTCTAGCTGCCCTCTCTCCCCCTGATAGTGGACTGGTAATCAGCGTGTTGCCATGTGTTCCCTCCCTCCTCCCTCCTCGCCCCACCCTCCCCTAGCAGGGCCCAGCATCTGCCAATCCCACCCTCGTGCACATGTGACCAGTGACCAGGGCCCGCTTATGAGTGAGAATGTGTGGTGTTCAGTTATTTGCTTCTGTGATAGTCCACCGAGTATGATGGTCTCCAGCTGCACCCGTGTCGCTGTGAAGGCCATGGAAATCCTGAGTTCCAAAACCCCTCTGGCTCCAAGGGTCTCACATCGGGGACCCAGGGCAGGGGCTTAGCATGAGTTTGAAGATGTCAAGGTTGCTATGCAATACATGAATGCAGCTAGCATATGTTCCTCGATGCACTCGTTCAGGTGTTCATGGAACAGACACGTCCCTCATGTCTCCTGGGTCCTGAGGACCATCTGAGGCGCTGTGGGTGGAGTGAACCAGAGGCATGGGTCTCCCTGCCCGCAGGAAGCTTACGGTTTTCGAGGAATAACAAATGGGGAGCATCAGAGAGCCACATCTTTAGACTCTGAGAGCCAGAGTGTAGAAGGATGCCCAGCGTTCCTCAAGCTGTCTAGCACATTCCAGAGAAATGAGCACAGCCTGCAATAAAGGAGAAAACAAAGAGTTGGGGAGAGAGAACAACAACCCATAATTATTCTATGAGAGTAAGGCTGTGTGCCTTGAAATATTGAAGTAATTATCAGGTTAAATTCCTATGATCCCTGCAATTTCTATGAAACCTGGAAGTGTGGGGAGCGTCGGCCTGGCATCTCTCTTAAAGCACAATTATTCTTCTTTTTTGACTCAGACTTAAAGGTCATAATTAAAGATATAATGAAGCTAAGTGAGTAATGGGCTCTGGGACTCCCTGGGGAAGCCGGGGTGGCCTGGCGGCCCTCCTGCCCCTAGAAAAGGGAGTCACCAAGTCAGATGGCCTTGGGAACCTCCAAAGAGCCCCGGACCCTCAAACAGGAGAATGCAGTGGGGTCACCAGAGGCAACCGAAAGTGGCCCCTGGAACTATTGGGCCAGAGGAGAAAGTTCCTGATGTGTTTTCTTCCAGGGTTTTCAGGATGACTGTTCTTGAATCTTAAAGAAATGTGAGCTCCAAGGACCACCTTGCTCTCACACTGCAAGGAAGGTGCCTGGAGAGGGGTCTGCACCGTGGGGGAAGCAAAAGCAGGGTCCCTGTTCCTTGGCATGGAGACATTGCCAGAGACCTGCTCCCACAAAAGAGCAGCCAGGGCATTCCAGCTCCCGGTACCCACGTGGAAAGCGCTTCTAGAGAACCAGTTTAGCTAGACAGGACAGCCAGCCTCAGCCCGGACACGTGACTCCAGTCCTTGGTCCTGAAACGTCAGGAGGGGAGATGCGCTCAGGGGCTGGTCTCGTGACACGAGTCGGGGGAGGTTCAGGGTCATGGGATTGGGGTCTGAGCCAGCGATGGGCATTTGGGTTGCAGTGGTCACCCATTTCATGGGTGGCGAGGGAGGCGGGATGGAGCAGTATCTAGGGCGTGGGCTTTGAATTCGGATGGACCTGGTAGTGGATATCCGTCCCATTTCTTGGGCAGGCTATTTGTCCTCTGTAGCCTTGGTTTCCAAATCTGTAGGATGGGAATAATGACACCCACCCGCTGAGCTCTCTTGGGGATTAAATATGAAAATGCTTAGCAAAGGCCACGATCAGCTGTTGGAAAGAAAGCAACCTCCTCCCAGGTCGACTTTTCCCATCCCCCCTGCAACAGCCCCCTTTAGGTGAGGGTAGGGAGGGAATGGAGAGGTATGGGGGTATCATCATCACCCCTAGCTCATGACCGGGGACTCCTCGGAGACCTTGAGCAATGACTCGGGTCACACAGACTCCAAGGGATGAACCCAGGACTCTCATAGGGCACTTCTGGGTCCTTTAAATTGTATCAGGTAAGGAATGTAATAAAGACAAGGAACTCGCTGACAAAAACTATTTTAAAAGTTGACCTTTTCTAGTGCAAAATAGTCCTGGGTGCCAGACTTGAGCAGCAGGCAGCCCCCAGATTTAAGGCACTGGGCTACATGTTTAGCAGGAAGTAGGTCCCAAAAGGTGACACCTCCTTTCCTTAGAAACAGCTTCACATTTCTCTGCTCCATTGCCTGAGAGGGTTCCAGAGTCCCCGTGACTTGTGAGTGTGGTTTTAGGAACACGGGCAGATATTTAGAGCTTCACTGTGGCACTAGTCAAATGAATGCCCCATCCGTCTACCCTTTGACCACCTGTTTCCCACCAGTCCCTCTTTTGGCCAGTCCTCGGGTGAACCTGGACCATCTTGGAAACGGACCTTGTGATTAGTGATGTCTCGGAACAACGTCCAAAGTCAATTGCAAGCTGAGTCTCCTTCATGGCTGGGAGAGGGTGGGATGCAGGGATGCTGCAGTGCCCTGGCCCTTAGGTGGGAGCTGTGTCTTGGGGCTCCTCCATCCATGTTTGAAGAAGAGGGTGGGAGAACGGGAGGGGCAGCGTACTGACATGTTAGGGGCCTACTGAAATCCAGCCAGGGACATACAGCCCTGGGAAAACAGCCCTTGGGGAACATGAACAGCTGGTGGAGAGTTCTATCACGTGCCAGGCGCTGTGTCAAACACTTGCCATGGTACTTCCTGTGAATCTTCCCATCAACCCCAGGGGACAGATCTTATTATGCCCATTTTACAGAAGATAAAGCAGAGGCCCGGAGCCGTGAAGTGACTTGTCTGGTGGCACCCAGCAGGTTGGTTTCAGCACCGGCCTTGGAACTGGTGACAGTCAGTATCTGTCTCAGGGCCCAGTGGGTTGTCAAGGCTTTTCCGGGGTCCCCCGTACAAGGTGCGTCTTAGCAAACACACCCAGCTGGAAAAGAATGGAAACGGACAGTGGAGGCGACAAGGCTGGCCCTGGACCAGGCCCGTGGCGGGCGCGTGGGAAGGCCTCACCACAGGCCTCTCTTCCCAGGCCCCCGCACCCCAGGCACTGGCAACCCAGGAACCTGCACTGTCCCGGGCAGCACCGTCCCCAGGCTGGTGCTATCCTTAGGACCAGGGCAGTCCGGAGGAGCATTCAGAGGCAGGGCCCAGGGAGGGGTGGGTGTGCAGCTCTGTGGGGTCGTCTGGGCCCTGCAGATGACGCCGGCAGGGAGGGCCCTGGGATGTCCCGACACTTTCCTTTACCCATCTGCCGCAGGTGGGGAGACCGCGACCCACGGGGCAGCTGGTTGCCAGCCCGAGACACGTGGATGCCCCGATTTGGCTCTGAACACCAACTAGGGCAAAACCCGGAGAGGGGGCTGGCTTCGTCCCATAGAGCAATGGCATGTTTTATTTGCTGTCCTCAGCAGAGGCCTGCAAGAGGGGCCTGGGTCCCTTCTTATCTCTGGAAAAATGGAGGTCCGCGGAGGTGCTGACCAGCGAGACTGGGAGCTTGGCTCCACCCGACGACCAGCGTGTCCCCAGCCCAAGGGCCCCACCAGAAGCGAGCCAACTTTCTTGATCTTGTCTGTGTTCCAAAAGTGCCCTTCCTCCTGGGGAGCCCTTGCTGTGATGTCCTTTGAGCCCTCGCCTCAGCACCCCTCCCACTTCCCCAGGGGCCTCTTCAGGTCTCAGGTCTGGAGTTCTCGGATGTCCCTCAAGGCACCCCGCACCACAGCACCGAGGATCGGCGATGGCCGTTTGAGGGGCACGTGTGATCCCAGCCCCACCCCTCAAATGGTAAGTTCCCTGAGTGCCAGGGAGGCTGTGCTTCTGGGCTAAGCATTTCACGTCCTGGCCTCCTAAGCCAAAGCCGTGATGAACAAATGAGTAGTTGAAGGCTGAATGAATGGATGAATGAATGAGCAGAATTTCAGGAAGGAACATCTGCTTCCTCACTGTCCAGTGATGGTGGCGGAGGGCGGGTGGGGGGTGCCGGCGGGAAGGGCTGTGTGGACATCCAGGGCCTCTTCAGCCGCAGCTTCTGATGGATGACACGTGCTGTGGCGAGTCCCCTTCCTTCTCCTGTCCACCCCCTAGCCTGGTGACAGGAGGCCAGGCCCTCCTCCCATGATGGAATGGAGTCTCCCTCGCCCTGAAGAATGAGCGGCCGTTAACAAGATTAATCCGGGCCGGAAGGAGCCAGGTCAGGGAGCTGGCAGCTTCGTGAGTGACTTTTCAGGGGGAAAGTGAGAATGAATCCTTGGAGTTGCTCTGTGACCAGCTTAGCGCAGAAGACAGGGATCCCAGGGTCCAAGAGGGCTTCCCGGAGGGGCGGTACAGACGCAGCACATGCTGACAGGTGCCTGGGAGGTGTCGAGGACTCCTTGGGGCTCTGCGACAAGCAGCTGGAAGGAGGCTTGGCACTCCACGGCCTCACGGGAGCCTCCCCAAACTCTGGGGACAGAGGATCACTGACTCCATTCTTCAGAAGAAGAAACTGGCTCAGGGGGCCTACTGGCCCACCCCCAGGTCGCCCTGTTGGAATTGTATCCAGAAGCAGTTTTCACTGCTGTTTGGAAAACCCAAACGTGACCTGGATGTGTGTGATTAAAAGAAACAACACAAACAAAGCAAAGCAAAACCCCCGCAGGCTCGTGGCTTGACGCCTCAGCTGCTTTGGCGCCGTCTCCCTGACCAGAAGGAGGGCCACCTCCTCGAGAGGTCCCAGACTCACAGGGCTCAATTCCCTCGGGGACTGAGTCCGGGAACTCGCTCAGTTCAGCGCCAAGACTAACAGCCGTAAGTCCTCTGTCTGACTGACTCGTGGCTGCACGGATCATCCTCAGCCCATGTTGACTACTTGGCACGATTCAGGTGGTGTCAAGCACCCCCTCGCACTAGCTCGCTGAACCCCCGCAACTCCAGTGAGACTGGCAGGGCGTAGGTCCCAGAAGGCGATACCTCCTCTCCTCAGAAACAGCTTTGCACTTCTCTACTCCATTGACAGAGAGAGTTCCAGAGTCCCCAGAAAGATACCTGGGACCTCTGAGTGTGGTTCCAGGGATGTGGACAGATATTTAGAACTCCACTGTGACACTATTTAAATGAATAGGCTGGGCGCAGTGGCTCAGCCTGTCATCCCAGCACTTTGGTAGGCCAAGGAGAGAGGATTGCCTGAGCCCAGGGGTTCGAGACCAGCCCTGGGCAACTTGGTGAGACCTCGTCTCTACCATAAATCAAAAAATAAGCTGGGCGTGGTAGCGCGTGCCTGTAGTTCTGGCTAGTTGGAAAGCTGAGGCGGAAGAATCACCTAAGCCCAGTAGGGCAAGGCTGTGGTGGCCATGATCGCGCCCCTGCACGCCAGCCTGGGCAACAGGAGTGAGACGCCAACTCAATAAATAAATAAATCAATCAGTCTACCCTTTGACCACCTGCCTTCCCACCAGCCACTCTTTTGGCTGGTCCTCGGGCGAGCTTGGGCCGTCTCAGAAACATACCTTGTGGGAAGCGATGTCTCTGGACAATGTCAAAAGACGGTTGTCTCTGTTTTGCAGAGGAAGAGACCGAGGGTCTGAGAAGTTAAGTGACTCTCCTGGGATCGAGAGCTGGTGAGTCACCGAACTATGTCTCCAAATGCAGACCACCAACTGCGAGGCCCTGTCATGTGTGAGGCTCTCAGGCTGTTCTTTGAGGAAGCCCAGGGTTCCACTCAGAAGGGAGGCAGACGGAGGCAGAGGGACTTGTGACCAGGCAGGCCCGAAGCCCCCCTCCATCCAACCAACGGCACTTCTCTTCTCCCCTAAGCGGATCTGTGAGGTTTTGTTGGACAAAGAATACCCAGTGCTTAAAAAATGAGAAGTTAAGAATTAATGGGCCGGGCTCGGGGGCTCAGCCTGTAATCCCAGCACTTCGGGAGGCCGAGGCAAGTGGATTGCCTGAGCCCGTGGGTTCGAGACACACCCGGGCAACTTGGTGAGAACTCATCTCTACAATAAATCAAAAATTAGCCGGGAGTGGTAGTGCTCGCCTGTAGTTCCGGCTACTCGGAAGGCTGAGGCGGAAGGACCGCCGGAGCCCAGCAAGGCTGTGGTGGCCGGGAGCGGCCACTGCACTCCAGTCTAGGTGACAGAGTGAGACTCCAACTCAAAAAACAAACAAACAAAGAATTAATGTTCAAAACATTCTTGGTTGATGTGGGATGGCTGTGTACAGGCAGGGGAGTGGCTATGGCGGCTGGGCCTTATCTCCCCCGTGGTCACCCTCCAGGGCCCCGCCCTGCACCCCAGCAAGGGCAAGCTGCACCAAGAGACGTGTCCAACTCCCCTCTCCAACGCGACTGTTTCTTTTAACTTATGTCTTTACTTGATGTCCGTTTTTGCCAATTTTTTTTGTTTTTGTTTTATTTTCTCCTTCTGGAATGTCCAGGGGCACCTGCAGCCATGCAGAAGACCCTTCGTGTCTGTCCCCAGCTGGGGGCGGTGGGGGAAGGAAGGACTAGGGTCAGAGGAGAGGCTTGGTGGGGGAGGGGGGTGCAGTGGACTGGGAACACCCCGGGGAGCACCTTGGTGCTGTGGTCTCAGTTTGTTCCCCGGGGTCTTATGGGGTAGTCAGGACAGCGACCTCAGGTTGGTCGAGGGAAGAGCCTCAGACTTTGGGGTCTGGACGTGAGGACTGTGCGACCTGTGAAGAGGTCATGGTTCGCCTGGGGTGACACTGAAGACTGAGCTGCTGGGGAACACACATGTAGCCGCTGGTGGCCCAGCCTAGCTCCTGGCCACACCACTCTCCACCCATACCCAACACGTCTCTGTGGCGAATGTTGTCAGGGTTACTCTTGGTGGGTATCACTTATTCACATGCCGCTGTGTTCTCCAGTGTCACACGTACAATGAAATTGGATATTAGCAAAAACAAAAACTAAAAAAACTGATATCAAATAAAGATATATATTAAAGAGTCAAGTTGGAGAAGAGAGTTAGAATGCGGATGTGTAGATGGCAACCTCATAAGCAGTTGCCGAAGTTGAGCTACAAACCAATGTGTAGCTTCCTGGTGGCCAGAGTGAAAAGGGAAACAATCCGTTCTATGATTCCAATGTTCTTTGAGGAGTTGCTGAATGGCTCGAAGGATGCTGAGTTTTTCTCTGGCCCTGGAACAAAGAGAATTTTCTTGTGTGGGGCTTCGTCTACTGAGACATGTAGATTGCATGTCCTCTGCAGAAGACCTACAGTGAGTTCATTGCCACGTGCCCAAATCACACCTCTCTGAAAAGAGTGCCTTGGGGATCCATGGAGGCGTGACTCTGAGGGTCCCCATGAGTACAGAAATTAAATATAGACTTCACAGAGGAATGGATGGGACCACGCTTCCTTCAGCCATGCTCCTGTGCCATGCTTCTCAGCAGGACTGACTCAGGAGGGGGACTCAGGCAGTAGGCATTCAAGCTTGGAGCCTGGCTTCAGACCCACCCAGTCTGTGCCTCAATTTAATTATGCAGTGAACACCCTCCAAATCAAAGGGAAAAGACGAGTGAGTTATGTGATGTGGACCTCCACCAAACACCTAGTTTGACTTTTATTTTTTTGAGTTGGAGTCTCACTCCATTGTCCAGGTTGGAGCACAGTGGCACACTCACGGCCACCCCAGCATCAACCACCTGGGCTCCAGCAATCCTTCCACCTCAGCCTTCCAAGTAACCAGAACTACAGGTGCGTGCTACCACATCCGGCTAATTTTTTGATTTATTGTAGAGACTAGGTCTCACCAAGTTGCCTAGGTTGTTCTCAAACCCATGAGCTCAGGCAATCCCCTCACCTCAGCCTCCCAAAGTGCTGGGATTACAGACTTGAGCCACCGTGCCTGGCCTTATTTTGAATCTTTACGAATAAAACTTGCACTGAGGTTGTCTATCTGCCTCTCCCATTGCTTCAAACCCAGATCATGATCCTGGCAAATACTGCCAGCCTGTGTAGACTCGGCCTTGATATTGCTGGTTCACTGGGCAGGGGCTCCATTCATCTGCAAAGCAAGAAGCAAATGGAGATGTCGTCAGGAATTTGCCTCCCGAGCCTCCTGGCCAGCCAAGTCCTCCCGAGCGAACGGCTACCCTTTGTTCCCTTCCGTCTGGAGATGGCTCGTCTTTGGAGCTGGGACCCAATCAGTCTTCAGAGGTGGTTGTAATTAATAGGTAAGGGAGTGCAAATACATCTGAATTAATAGAGCCACTAGGTGTGACTAACTATAATATGATTACATGTGAAATTAACCCGGAGATCAAACCTAATCAATCCAGACTAATAACTGCCAGGACAACAATTTATGACTTTAGATGAGTTTACTTTGAGAGGAACTCAGGAAAATGAACGCTGTTAAAATGTAGAGGCTGGGTTTTTGTAGAAAGTGTGAGTGGCATACCAAGATTGTGTGTGTGCACACAGGTGGCAGCGATGTCCAGATGTCGGGCAACCGGCGTGTTATTTGTATTTGCAGGTGAGTGGAATCAAAATTAGGAAACTGGAGATTAGAAAGAGAAGCACACATTTCATTTTTTGCTTTCAAATTTTTCATTTTTATTTTTTATTTTAGAGTTGCAGAGTACCTGTGAGGATTTGCTGCATAAGTAAATTGTGTGCAGGTGAGGCCTGAGCTTCTCTCTCCCCCTGGCAGTGGACCTGGCACCCAGTGGGTGGCTGTGTGTCCCTGATGTCCCCTCCTTCCCTCTCTCCTTTAGCAGTGCCTAGCATCTGTTGTTCCCAACTTGGTACTCACCTACCCAACGTTTAGAGCCTACATATGAGTGAGAACATGCGGTGTTCGGTGTTTTTGTTTCTATGATAGTTCACTGTGAAGGCCATGGTTTCACTCTGCTTCATGGCTGTGTAGTATTCCATCGTGCATATGTACCACATTTTCTTTATGCCGTCCACTTTTGGAAGAGCATCTGGGTTGGTTCCGTGTATTTGTTATTGTGAGCAGGGGAAGTACACATTTTCAAATGAAACCGGAACTCTCAATGTTGCAACTTTTATGATGTATCTGATGCCTGCAACTTTAAAAAAGTACTGAAAAACATTTCCTACTCAGAATATCTACTCCATAAAGAACAAGATCCCAAGCAGCCTGGCACTTGCCGTCTGGCTTAAGAACCACCATGTTCCCAGCTCCATCACAGCCCTGGCCCTCCTCTCCCTGACTCCAGAGCTTCTCACCCCCACCCAGAGGCAGACACCTACCTGAATCTGAGGTTTCGCTGTCGGGGGGATGACTGGCTGGCCCCAACTTCCCGTCCTTTGCTGTAGCCATGCCTTCTTCTAGGCAATTCTGCTGGCCCCTCCCACTGTGGATATGGCACATTTCCCTGTCTCTGTGTTTACCCACCAGAGGAAACAGAAATGACAGCTTCGTTCCAGCCCAGGCCTCAGTTTCCATTTGCCTCGTGTCTTTTCCATTACAGTGGCAAGAATGTGCCAGGGCTAGTGAGCCCTTCTAGGAAGAGGATGAGAAACAGGTAGAGCGGAGCGACCACCCCGGCTGGCCCGACCCAGATCAGTTACACCCTGGTCCCACAAGAACAGAGGACTGTGACTTCCAGACACCAAATTTTAGGCGAGTCCTTAGATGACATTTGGGTGTGAGTAGCAAGGTCCATACACATTCTTCCTTCCTTTGTAGTTTGACTGCTGCTATGTCCTGAGCATACTGTTTACTTTCACGTATTCTGAACTTTCTATGACAGGTGACATCTGGGGCATTCCTCTGCATCAGGATGTAAAATGTCCAGTCAATGATTGAAAAGAGCCCTGAACGAGCGGGCGTGGTGGCTCATGCCTGTCATCCCAGCTCTTAGGGAGGCCCAAGCAGGAGGATTGCTTGAGACCAGGAGTTCAATATCAGCTTGGGCAACACAGAGAGACCTCGTCTCTATAGAAAACAAGACAAAACGAATAGTGGTGCATGCCTATAGTCCCAGCAACTCGGGGGGCTGAGGCAGAAGGATCACTTGAGCCCAGAAGGTGGAGGTTGTAGGGAGGCCTGTTGGTACCACTGCACTCCAGCCTGGGGGACAGAGTGAGACCCAGACTCAAAAACAAACACAAAGAAAGAAACAAAAAAGAAACGCGAATCCCTATGTGATGGTGTTTGAAGATGAGGGCTTTGGGAGGTGATTAGGTCATGAGTCTGCACCCCCTCACAAGTGGGATTAGTGCCCTCATAAAAAGAGGCCAGAGGGTTAGCGGTCTCCCTCCCTCCCTTTCTCTCTCCCTCCCTTTCTCCCTTTCCTTCCCTCCCCCATTCCCCCTCACTCCCTCCCCGTCTCTGTCCCTCTCTGTCTCTCTCTCCCCACCTCCATCCCTCCTTCCCCCTCTCCCTGCACCCCCCTCTGTCTCTCTGTCTCTCTCTCCTACCTTCCCTCCATCCTTCCCTCTCTCTCTCCCTCTCTCTCACTCTCACATGTGAGAGTGCAGTGAGAAGTCAGCAGTCTGCAGCTCAGAAGAGAGCTCCCCAGGGCCCCATTGTGCTGGAACCCTGATCTCAGATTCGCAGCCCCCAGACTGTGAGAAATAAGTCCCCATTGTTTAAGCCACCCCGTCTATGGGACTTGTCCTGGCCGCCTGAACAACGGAAGACTGGTTGAGCCTCGTCCGGTCTTCTTTCCTCGGGATCCCACAGTACGAGCTTTCAACAAGATACCTGTTCTCATCAGATCTCATCCTCCCGCTCTCTCCTGCTCCTTCTCCAGCCAGGCAGGCTTGCACCCACGATCCTCTCACTGCTGCTGAGAAAGCTGCCAAGAGCTCTGCGTGCTGAGTGCAGCCATCTGTTCTCAGTCTTCCCCTCGTGGTGACGGCACTGCCCTTTTGATGTAGGTATTCCTCTTTCCTCTACCTCGTCCTCTTGCTGGGTCCCGGAATCCTGCTCTCTGGTCCTCCTGCTTCCCTGCTCGATCCCTTTGCTGTTTGACCCTCCTCTCTTGCCCCCATCATGTGGGGATGCTCGGGCCTGCTTCGGACCTCTCTTCCTCTTTGTCCAAGCTCACTTGCCTTGGCGACTCGCCCATTCCAATGCCCTCAAATACGATCCCCGGCTGCTGAGGGTCTGGCTTCCATTTTCATCCTACCTCTCTTCCTGGAGCGCCAGGTGCACACATCCAACTGCCCCAACACCAGCCGCGCTAGCTGTGAAAGGCATCCTCAAACCCGACGGGTCCAAGCCAAGCTCCCCAACGCCCCTCCCCAAACCTGCCCTGCCCAGGCTTCTTCAGCTCAGCAAATGGCAGTTCCATGTCCCGTTGCCCAGGTCAGAACCTTGGAGCTGTCTCGGACTTCGGTCATTTTCTCACGCACCACATCTGACCCACAGTGTGTGCCTTTAAGCCATGTCCAGACTCTCTCCAGCTCCTACCACCTCCACCATCCTCACCCTGGTCCAAGCCACCACGAACTTCCACTCGGCTTCTTTTGGTCGCTGCCAGCCCGGCCTTCCTCCTTCCGTGTTGCCCTGTGGTCTTTTCTCAGCGTTACCCAAGAGCCTGTCAAGACACATGTCCTGTCATGTCTGCTCAGAACTCTGTAATGGCTCCCGCTTTTCTCCAGATCCGTCGTAAGTTTTTTCTATGACCTTTGAGACCTCACGCACCCCGTTTCAGGTCCGCTTCTGACTCCACCACAGCTTTCCCGCTCACTCCCACCGTGGCTCCCCTTACGAATGAGAGCACACCACACACGCCATCCAGCTGTATGACGTCACACTGTGTCCTGGCAACCTTTCCGCATCAGCACTGTCTACCCCATCATCATTATTCTTGTTGTTCTGATTATTATTTTGGGTCATTGTGTTGCCCAGGCTGAAGTGCAGTGGCACGCTCATGGCCACCACAGCCTCACCCGGCTGGGCCCCAGCGATCCTTCCACCTCAGCCTTCCAAGTAGCCGGAACTACAGGCACACGCCCCCATGTCTGGCTGATTTTTATTTATTTATTTATTTTAGAGATGAGGTCTCGAGCCCTTGGGCTCCGGCAATCCTCTCTTTTCCACCTCCTAAAGTGCTGTGAGCCACCTCGTCTGACCAACCCCATTGTTTTTTAATGGCTTTAGGAAGATGTTTATGATGCAATACTTAAGGGATAAAAGCAGCATATAAGTAATACATAGAAGAAATATTGCTTTAGGTCTGTGCAAAATTGAAAAAGAAAACAATACTAGAAAGAAATAAGCCCAAATGTTAAAAAATGTTTGCCATTGATTGAAAATTGGATTGTGTTCTTCTCTCTGCTTCTTATTACTTCTTCTAAGTTTCAAATTCTCTACACAATAATTATATAAATCCATACCATGATTAAATGCAAACATGCATGGGGAAAAAAGACCAGAAAATATGCTTCGGCAGGCACACGTTTAAGTAAATTTTCATATATCCACACAATGGAAACTACTGAACAATAAGGGAGAGGCTGGGCAACACAGCAAGACTCTGTTTATACAAAAATAAATAAATCAGCCAGGTGTGGTGGCACATGCCTGTAGTCCGGGCTACTCAAGAGGCTGAGGAGGGAGGATAGCTTGAGGCCAGGAGTTCAAGACTAGCCTGGGCAACACAACAATATCCCATCTCTACAAAAAATGTTGTTTATATTTTGTTTTAATTAGTCAAGCATGGTGGCGTGCTCCTGTGGTTCCGGCCACTCCGGAGGTTGAGGCAAGAGGCTCACTCTCACCCTGGAGTTCCAGATGCAGTGAGCTAGGATCCCACCACTGCACTCTAGCCAGAACAAGACCTCGTCTCTAAAAACAAATAAACTGGGAAAAAAGTACAGAAAACCAATAAGGGAGGATCTACTGACAGACATAACATGGATGTCTCTCAAAAATGTCCTGCTGACTGGGAGAGCCAGACACAAGAGTATACACTGGATGATTCCACTTCTATTACATTCTAGAACAGGCACAATTAATCTGTAGTTCCAGAAAGCAGATCAGCAGTTATCTGGGACTGAGGGCTGCAGAGAGGCACTGGGGAGATTTCGGGGTGACTCAAATTTTCTATACCTTGATCATGGCGATGTCTACCTGGGTGTGAGCATTTGTCAAACTGATTAAACTGCACCCTCAAAATGGATGCATTTATTGTATGTAAATTTTATCTCAATAAAGTTCATTTTAAGAGAAAACAACAGACAGGAAAGGGATCTACATAAATGGCAATCATTCCTGTTACAAGAGCGTGTTCGTGGATTACGGGGCTATGTCGTTTACTGTTATGTGGTGATATGTAATCATGGGTGAGAACAAAACTTCCAAAAGTTACTTGCTGAGGAATTCTTCAGGAAAATTGCTGAATCTTACAACTAAGTTCCTTGAGGTGCCATTTTGTGAAAAGATCTCTCTTGGGGTTCCTCCCTATGGCCTGGGGGTACGACACATAGAACCTGATCGCTCTGCAGAGTATTGAAAGATAGGTTTTGAGGAAGCAGGTGATGAGGCTGGAACAACTAAAAGAGAGAGATGGGGGCGGGGCTGGGGGTGTCCTGCAAGACGAAGGGGCCGGGCCTGTGAGAGGGGGCACCGGGGAGAGGTGTTGGGGTGGCACGGCTGGGAGATTTCAGCAGAGGACCATCAAGTCTCTACTTTTAAGCGATTCACCATCCATGACTGCGAGTTGCCAGTAAAACTGTTCCCACAGCTCCCTGCTGTGAAAAGGCACCAATCATTGCTCACTGCAGGAGGTGGGGGTAAGGGACAGGTGTGACACCAGGTGAGAGGAAGATCAGGACTTGGCAGAAGAATCAGCAAACGTCCTCAGGAGAAGCAGAACCGCGCACACATTCCAGAGGCCCGGGAAGGACCAGGCTTGCCTCCGCCTATGGGACGCATGTTCAAGCGTGTGGATGACACACAGGTTCTCAGAGAGAGTAGAGGCCAAGGGCCAGCCTGGTGCCAAGCATCAGGGGCTTCCTACATAAAGTGTAAAGCATCATTGGTCTTCATTCCTTGAGCTAAATTAACCCTCAAATCCTTTTTTGAAAATAGGAGCTGAGCTGGGCGTGGGGGCTCATGCCTGTAATCCCAGGGCGAGGAGGGAGGATCGCTTGAGCCCGGAAGTTCGAGACCAGCCTGGGTCACATAGTGAGACCTCGTCTCTACAAAAAAACCCCAAAAGTTAGCTGGGTGTGGTGTCTCGTGCCTGTAGTTCCAGCTACTTGGGAGGCTGAAAAGGAAGGATCGCCTGAGTCCAGCTGGTCAAGGTTGCAGTGAACCGTGATCGTGCCACTGTACTCCAGCCTGGGTGACAGAGTGAGACACTGACTCAGAAATAAACAAAAGCAAACAAACAAAACAGGAGCTGAGTTTGCTTGTTCTGAGGCTTTCAGTCAGTTAAGAATAAAATTATTAAGCCCATCGGAAAAAGAAAATTGTATTCACCAGAGCGCCTCTGGAGAAAGTTCTGTGTAGTCTGAAGGAATGATTTGGTGTGCCCTCGGGAATAACAATGAGAGGTAACATTTACTGAACATTTCTGATATGCCAACCCTGTTCTGAGTCTTTTCCATGTAATGAATCATTTAATTTGCACTAGAGCTCTATGGAGTAGAAACGACTGTGATTCTACTTTCTAGATGAGAAAAACCAAGGCACACAGAGGTTAGATAGTTTGTCCAGACTCACCAAATGAATTAGTGGGAGAGTTGGGATTTTCATCCCAAGAAGTCAAAGAAATCACAGCAGAGGGTGGGGGCTGGGGAGTGTGTGCTCTTGGCATCTCTGGCGTCAGAACCAGGGAGGCCGCTGCAGCCCCTGCCTTGCACGGGACTGGCCCCTCCCCCCAGCAAAGAATCATCCAGCCCCAAGTGTCAGTAGAGCCTAGGTGGAGAAACTTCGCTTGGAGTCCCACACTGCTCCTCACCCTGGTTAACGTGGTGGGGAGCGGCCTCCCCCAAGGGCCAAGCCACATTGGTTGGGCCTGGTTTGCAGCAGCAACTCTGATGTACTGAAAAGGATGTGCAAATTAGGGGCAAGAGCGGAATTGTATGGGATGATAAAGGAGTGACCGAGTATTTGTGGGGGAAGGGTGGCAGTGGAGAGGTGACCCAGGAGAGACGTATGCAGCTGGCACAGGCTGGGGAGCTCTGCCGTGAGGAGGCCCTCTCGCCATGTCCCCAACGTCTTCCCTGTGACCTGGCTTTACTTGACCATATTTTGAACACTAGGTTTTCTTTTAGAGGGAATAAAAGGAGCAGAGAAGGACACACCTGCTGATATGCGCAGCACAGAGTGGAAACAGGAAATTTGCTCGTGTGTTGGGGTGGGGGGGACAAGAAAGTTACAACGGCTATTGTTTTTGTAGCCTGGGGTGAAGGAAGGAGACCGTGTAGCCCAGACCCCTGAGTGCCATCTACAAAGCCCTGCACAAGCTCCTCTTCCCTTCTCAGGGCGATGTGCAATGCCTCCCCAATTTCTGTCCCTAGCCTTGGACTTGCTTCAGAGCTGCAGGCTTCCTTATGTACTTCCCTCCTGGACCTCTCTACGGACTTCTCAAAAACCAGCTTTTTTTTGGAGGCAGGATCTCACTCTGTGACCCAGGCTGGAGTGCAGTGGTGCAAAGATAGCTCACCGCAGCCTCAAACTCCTGGGCTCAAGTGATCCTCCTGCCTCAGCCTCCCGAGGCGTGGAGACTACAGGCACGTACCACCACGCCCACTGAGTTTTATTTTTATTTTTTGTAGAGACGGGGTCTCACTACATTGCCCAGGCTGGAACATTTTTTAAACTGGACTCCTGATCGATTTCTCTTTCTCCACCCGACTTCTACCTTCACAGAGGATGGACTTTTCCTGCCCCCGTCCTGTGGCAACCATCAGAGAACCCCATCTTTGTCTTTCAACAACCTCTCCAACCACCACCATATCGCTCCCCAAAGTATCTCGTGCTGGTGACCCCTTTTCCATCCACACATACGTGCCTGCTTTTGCCGTGAATGTCCAGCAGTAGCGTGGAGACGCTAAAACACAGCTCCTCCCAATCGATACGTCAGGCTCTTTCTGCCTCGAGCTTTTATAAATGACCCAGAAAAAACAGAACAAATGTAAATTCATGGTGAGTGCTGATGATACAGAAATACGTGGCGGGCTGGGGCCGGGGTGAGGAGCGGAGAAGATCCATCATGACTTAGGTCAGCTCAGCAATCAAGCTGACACATGGCCAATTAGGTGTGTTCCCGGGCAGCGCTGGAGACGGGCACACGAGGCTGGGGAGGGAGGCGGTGCTGGAGGGCTGATTCCAACCAGATTCCAGCCCCTTGCCTGGGGAGGGGCCCTCAGCTCCTGAGCAGGTTGGGTTGGAAAGAGAAGCTTCGACTCACCAATCCTGGGCAGGGATAGCCCTCTTTTTAAATACCAGAACAAGATCATGCTTCCCTGGTTTTTCAAAGGATTCTTTTTTCTTTTTTCTCAGCACCGAGCAAATGTATCATTTGGGGCAACTGGATGTCCTTGTCCTGGTGAAGTGAGAATGGTGGATTTTGTTGAGCTTGAAGGAGCCTCGGAGGCCACCAGGGCTGGGCCTCTGTGTGTGGATTACAGGCCTCTGGACAGCCTGGGGTGGGCACGGGGTGCTCTGACGCCGTGTACCTCCCGCCTGTCCGTGGACTGACTCCGTCAGTGGTGCTTCCTCTTAGGGCCATGGAGCTATCCCTGGGTTGGCCATGGTGAATTTTAGGCACCTATGGACCCTCTGAAATTGAATACAATCATTGGATACGCATGTGCATTTGACAATTTTTCTGGGAAAAAAAAAAGACTGTTGCATTTTGTCAGCCTCCCAAAGGAAGTCCTGAAGGAAGCTTCCCATCCGAGCAAACACCACCATGTATGACTTTAAAAAATACATTTTGTTGCGATTCATAAACTACTAATTTACTTAAGACATTATCTTTTAACAATAGATTTTTGCTACTGGGTATTTCTTTGGTCGAAGGATCTTTCTATACTAGGCTCATTTGGAAGTGCTTGAAATGTTTCGGTACTTTTAGAGAAAGAAGCCCTCACAAAGCAGAGACTGATGAGGGGCTCAAGTTCAGAACATAGAAAGAACCCGTAAAGTCCAATAAGAAGACAGAATTCCATTGGTATGACACCCTAGGAAAGATAAAAGTTTAAGGACAGAAAATTGATCTGTGAATGCCGGGAGCCCGGGAGGGGAAGGAGATCCATTGCAAGAGGACGAAGCAAGTTTTGCAGGGTGATGGGCGTGCCCTATATCGCATGTGTGGTGGTGGCTACATGGTGTACACGGCTGTCAAAACCCATCAAAGTCTAGACCTAAAAGGCACGCATTTAATTGCTTGTGAACAAGCTCTTAATACACCTGACTTTAAAATAAAGAAGTCCTCCCCTTCGAAAGCCTACTGATTTAGTGCAGTCACCTTACGTGTGAGAAACCAAGATGCAGAGGGTAAGGGATGTGCCTGGGTCCCCAGCCATCTTCCCACATCTTCCTGACATGCAAGGCTGCTGTGCACCCCACCAGCGCTCAGGACAGGCTTGCACGCACAAACCTGGTGGGGTGAAGGGGGGACGATGACCATGAGATGCTGTCTCCAGGGCCAGGGCTCCCCCCATGGGAAGAATGACTCATGTCACAAGCTGGCCTGGGAGGGCTCCTCGGTCCCCAGAGCCCTGCATTCCCTGTCCTGGCATCCAGCCTCAAGCAGAGCTGTCTGTAAAAGTCCACCAGACTCCACGGTATGGGCAATGCTCTTTCTGGAAATTGCTTCCAGTGTGCGACTCCCCAGGAAAGGAAGGCCTGGAAGATCGATCACTTGGAATCCTTGGCTCTCAGACTTCTGGCTTTTCAACGGCAGGGAAACAATGGCAGGAGGGTGACAGACCTCGGGGAGACACTGTGATCCCTTGTGGGAGCCGTTGGGAAAGGGATGCCCTTGAGACACCTGGCTTATGTTGGACAAGCATGAGACACCCTTGGGAAGCTTTTTTTTAATGTTTATTTTAGATTCAGGGGTACACATGCATGTTTGTTACCTGGACATATTGTATAGCAGTGGGGATTGGGTCTCAGGTGACCCACTCCCTAGATAGCAAACATTGTCCCCCATAGGTCATTTCTGAACCCTAAACTCCCTCCCCACCTTCCCCCCTTGTGGCATCCCCAGTGTCTATTATTTCCATCTTTGTGGCCATTTAGCACCCACATAGGAGAGAATTTTCAGTATGGTTTCCTGTTTCTGAGTCAGTTCACTTAGGATGATGAGCTCTAGCTCCATCCATGTTGCTGCAAAGGACATGATTTCATTATTTTTAGTGGCTGTGCTATATTCCACAGGATATATGTACTCCATCTTTTTAATCCAGTCAGTCGTTGGTGGGCACTTAGATTGGCTCCATGATTTTGCTGTTGTGAATCATTGGCTCTGCAATGAACATGTGAGCACAGGTCTCTTTTTTAGATGCTGGTTTCTTTTCCTTTGGGTAGATCGCTGGGTCAAGTGGTGATTCAGTATTTCGTTCTTTGAGAAATCTCCACATCCCACCAACAGAGAGTGAGTGTTCTCTTGGGGAACTTTTGGTGATAAGGGCTGGGGTGGGGTGACATACAGGGACTGAGTGGGTGGGAACGATTGGAATGACTGCTGTAAGCGTGACCCATCAGCATTCACGGAGGCTGGGGAGATCAGGTTTTCCACAAGCCACTCCCACTGGGTGGTGGCATGGAAAGGTCTAGAACTCAGCTCTAGCTGAGTCCTGACAACTCAACTCCTCGCCAAGGCCTTCTGGAACATTCAGCTCCTGCTGAGTCCCCGACCTCACACTCAAAAATAGCACCTTGTGTTAGGAGTTTTAGGAGCTTGCTTCTTGTGAGACTAAATCTTAATCCACACACTGCTGTGTGTAGATGAACCCTCCTAAAATACCCTCACAAGTCCAGCTGTTTCCAAAGTGAAGGCTCGGGGGTGGGGGGATCTGGGTGGGGACCGGACCTGGGGTGTGGCCTCCTGGGAACAACCTGTGGGAGCAACCAGGAAACCCCATGGGATTCACTCTGAGGGTGAGATGGGAGATTTTGCTCTCTGGAGTTCCTCTAGGGGAAATCACAGAGTTGTAAGGAATGACTTGATGAGGCCACCTGAGATGGGGCATGGTCCCAGGGTGCGTGTGTTAGCTGGCACCAGGCTTCGGAGGGGAGAAGAGGAAAGGGGACTCCTACCTCAGGCAGCCCAAGGAGGAGAGGAGGACAGAGGGGAGGAGGGAAAAAAGATGTCCCAAAGCTCTGTGGTCCCCTCCCTCACATCTGACCCAGAGAGCTTCTCGTGGGACTGATGGAGGGATGAGGGTGAGGCCTGATGGTGCGGGGTGCATGGGCAACCACCCAATGGATGCCTTGGAGTGAGCAGACACTGCCCCAAGAACTCCAGGCTGTCACGGGCCCTAGATATGGCTGGGGCCCAAGCATCTCCTAGGAGCACACCTGGGTCCCCTTCAGAGAGACCGAGCTCCACCGAGAATGGTGGTGCAACTCTGTCGTCACTTCCGTCCTCCCACCTCGAGGCTGGGGTAGGCAGCACGCCATTCCAGTGACCCCGTGGAGCTGACGTGCCATCCCCGGGGGGTTCTGTGCCAGCATGGGGGGCTTTGGAGAAGGACACTGTGAGTGGAGGCTGACAACTGTCGGGGCTCCCGGGACTGAGTGGAAGGAGCTCAAGACAGGAAGCGTTCCCTTCAGCTCATGGGAGGGGAAAGAACAGAAAAACCCTGTTTTGCTGAGACTGTGACCGTTCTTTGGTCTGCCTGGTTGTGGTCAACTAGGGTGGTTCTGCCATTTTAGACGTGTTGACACGTCTGGCGGGAGAGGACGGATCCACCCCAAGCTCTGACGGGAGAGGACGGATCCGTTCCAAGTTCTGGTGGCTTTGTGAGGCAGTGACAGACGAGGGACAGAACTCAGGAAGGAGAGGAGGCACCCCATGATGGAGAATGGGCTGGATGGTGTCTTGACACCTGTGTGGCAGTTCCTGTCCTCTCCATGAGCAAACCACTTCCTGCTTGGCTTCTGATGACACGTGAGTTGAAACGGGCTTGTGCCACCAATGTCATCAGGGCAGTCTGCAACCCTGCCACTTTGAAGCAGTTCTGCCCAGTTCTTAAGGATGTCGGGCTCTTGCTGCCTCTAGCTTTACAAATGAGCCCTGAACAAGAACACCTGTAAATTCATGGGGAGCTTTGTGAACCTTAGTTTTTCTCATCTGTAAAATTGAGCCAGAATCCCAACTGCATGGGTTTATTCTAAGGATTAATGAGTGCATGGATGTGAATGCACATCCTACATGGAAATTACCATCACTAGGATAAAGCATTCACATCTGCTAATACTCCACCATTTTCGATCCACCAAAATGGCAATTTCACATGGTCCAACCCAAAATGGTCATTTAGGATGGCAAATCATGTCTGTGGAAATTCTGTGGAAAGTGGAGTCTAGAAATCGATCTGTGTCTGGCTGGGTGTGGTAGCTCATGCCTGTCATCCCAGCACCTTGGGAGGTTGAAGTGACAGGATTGCTTGAGTCCAGTAGTTTGAGACCAGCCTGGGCAACATAGCAAGACTTCATCTCTACAAAAAAAAAAATCAAAAAATTAACCGGGCGTGGTGATACACGCCTATAGTCCCAGCTACTCAGGAGGCTGAGACAGAAGGATTGCCTGCCCAGGAGGTTGAGGCTGCAGTGCGCTGTGATTATGACACTGTACTCTAGCCTGAACAACAAAGTGAGACCCTGACCCACAAATGAAAGCGAGAGAGAGAGAGGAAGGAAGGAAGGAAGGAAGAAGGAAAGAAAAGAAAGAAAAGGCTAGATTTGTGTTGAACAGGGTCTTGTCAGAATGTCTTGTGGCAGGAGAGAGTGGTGTCCTTGGCAGCGGTGCTTACAGCCTGCACTGACCTGTCCATTGCCCCACAGGGCTGTGTGGTGAGATTCCAGGTGAGGAGGAGGGTTTTTCCCAGTTCTCTGGAGTCTCTGAATGGGTGAGAAGAGCCCGTAGCTCTGTCTGAAGAGCCTGCAGCTCAGCTGTGTCACCACAGGTCCCCGGGCACCCGGCTCCCCTGGGAGAAAAAGTCAAAGGACCCTCAACCCCAGGACAGAGCGCTGGAGACAGAAGACTTGGACATGGTGTCTCGGGGTGCCCCCAAGTTCCAGTCCACAGAACAGACTTGCTGACTCCCACATCAGAGTAATGTGGGACCCGATCCTGCAAGTCTCGCCAAACCCACGTGGCTCCATCCAATGGTCACGCGTGACTTTCACAACTACCAATGGCAGTGGTATGAGCGGGTGACATGTCAAGAGCAGTCTGCATATTCAGGCACGGTGCAGCACCCATGAGTGCGCTCGCTCAACATGTAGGTTTGGAGGAAAGACCCAGGAGGGCTGGCATGCCTATTTCAAGCTAGCTCATGTCAGAGAACTTTGCCACATGGGTGAGTGGGCCCTGGCTTGCCTACTGTTAAATAACACGGTAGCACTCCCATGAAAAGGGCTAGTTTGAATACGGCATACTTGGTTCCCATCTTCCGTGCAGATCATCCCAGGCATCTCCTTAACTTCATAATAATGTGTCCCCACGTTTTATGTGGCTGATTTGCTTGTTTTTGGTTTGTTCTGTTGCCCAGGCTGAAGTACAATGCAACAATCATGGCTTGTTGCAGCCTCGAACTCCTGGGCTCAGACCATTCTCTTGCCTCAGCCTCCCATGTAGCTGGGATGACAGGTGGACACCACCACGCCTCGCTATTTTTTCCACTTTTTCTAGAGATAGGGTCTCACCTGATTGCTCAGGTTGGTCTCGAACTCCTCCTGGCCTCAAACGATCCTCTCACCTCAGCCTCCTCGCCTGGCCTTATGTGACTGATTTTTTTAACACTATTTTCAGCATCGGGATGGGGTTTTACTGTGTTTTCATTCCAACATAACTGTTTTTCCCCCTTAATGAGATGTTGCTTAGTGATGAGAGGGGAGACTGAGACTTGGACGTTTCTGGTTCCCTGGCTCTGAGACCACGGGGTGTAAGCATGGACTCTCTCACACTTGAGGGTTTCTTACCAGCTCTTTTTGCTCTTTTGATTTCGTGAGGAGTCTTGGTTGAGCCAAAGGTAGTCAACAATCCATCATACCTTTGCAGGATAGGCTACTTGGGGAGGATTGCCTGTTTGCAACTCGTAATAACAGCGTTTAATTTGAGGTTTAAGCATCCCATCCTGGAGACAAATGTTGGCAGCATCGGAGGACATGGATGGACATTCGGACAATCGGGATGGGGTCTTCGGAATCTGACTCTTCCACTTCGCCTCCAGAACCTCTTTCCTCAGACCTGCCCCATCCTGACTTCTGGACCCCTCGATTTCACAGGAATTAACCAATGTCTTCAAGTCGCTGCAATTTAATATCAGATACCTTCCGCAACACGTAACACATAGGAGATGATGCTAGAAGCCATTCTTTCACTTTGATCCAAACCAATATGATGGTATTCATTACAGAGATGGGGAAACCAAAGCTTCTTGGGGCCGGGTAGGTTCCCTGAGAGCTTACAGCCCTGCGGCTTTCTAAACGCACATCTGTTGGCGGTTTTAACCATTTCCTCCTCAGAACCAGCCACAAAGTAGACACAGTCAAGACTTGCCGAGTAAACGACAGTCCCTGGCTGCATGAGAAGAGGAGAGAGAGTCCAGGAGGTCCCAGCCTGGCCCTTGTTCTCCTCCAGACACGGAAACTCGTCCCCATCTAGCCCGTCCTCTCTGCTCACAGGTTGGCACTTTGAAAGGTGAGAGAAATGACACTCTCTCCAGACCGGCGACAAAATATGGAGGCGGAGGCCTCGCCCACACATTCTTTCCTTGGCAAGAAGGAAGGTCTTCTCTTGTTTTCCTTCCTCCTGTGGGATCACAGTCAGAAGGGACTGGCTGATTTTCCATGATTCTTAGAAAGCCCCTTCTCCGTCCATGAACTCTCCCAGTGTTTGTGTCCTGACAACAGGGCCATCATGAGGCAACACCCCCACCCAGAAGAACCCCCTGTGCCCTCCACAGCAGGGCACTCACTTGGCTGTGAAGGAAAGCATCCACCAGGTGTTGACAATCTCCTGTAATTCACGGTACACTGAGACATAATCCCTCATTACACAACACTCGGGAAGGCTCGTTATCTGCCCTGGAACATGCCGGTGCATGCTCCACCTGCCTGTGACCGGGGACATGCAGTCACAGGCGTGCCCTGACCTGGGAGCCCCGCTCGTGATCACCTCCCCAGAGACCCCTTACGGCGAGCGAGGCAGGTGGGACAGGAGGGAGGTCCCATCGGACTCCCGGTTTGCTAAGAGTTGAGGGGCCCGAGGGCATGGGGCTAACCCAACTGCCCAGCTGAGGGCCGATTCCCCCTACATGCAGAAATGAATGGACAGGGTAGGCGGTCGTCAGCCCTTCCACAGGACACGGCTCACCAAGCCAGCGCCCTGGCTCCCCAGGAAGCACGCCTGGGGTTGGAGAGACCAAGGTGGGCCCGAGAGGTCGGAACCATGCAGATGAGTTCTCCACGACTTCGTGGAAGAGGGTGGGCGGCCACCCTGCCTCCGGCTCCCAGCGTGACGTGGGATCCTCTGTCTGCGTCTCCGAACCTCCGTTTCCTGGATGATCTCTGGGTCCACCTCCCGTGTTAACAGCCTCCTCTCTGAATCCTGCAGCTGGACTGCACTCCCAGGTTAATGAGCTTTTTGGAGAATCATCTGTGTCCTTCCACAGAGCAAGAGACTGGTGATCCAGTAACCCAGTTGCACTGGTGGGTCCCGTCGACCTGAGGACAAACTGACCTGCCTGACGACTCAGCCCTGTGTGACACAAGCCCTGTCACATCATGAAGAGGGGAATACTCTACCCTTCTCAACCTGGCTGTGGCCAGGCCCTGAGCATGGCTGAGGGCTCGCCCACTGTGTGTGGAACCAGAAGGGTCTACACCACAAGAAATAATCTGCCCACGTGGGCATCATGTGATTGAAGGCGGGAGAGCTCAGTGGTCACAGGCTGGGTCCCAGAGCCAGACTGCCTGGTTCAAGTCCTGCCTTGGCCACGGCCGACTGCAAGTGCACCTGGGCAAGTGTGCCAGCCTCTGACCTCCTGACCTTGGCTGTGGAATGACATGGAGTAGCGTTCCCTGCCTCTGTGGGTTGTTGTGAGAATGGAGTGAGTTGACACATGCTGAGAGTTCAGCACATGCGGGCACTCAGAGGGGACACAGTCAATGCTGCTGCTCTCGACGCCAGCTTGTTACCACCAGGAATGAAGAAAGGGGTCAGGAACAAGGAGGGAGGGAGACCTGGATGTGCCTGGGGCCTCCTTTTCCTTACCCCACGTTTCTCTTTGGACTCTTAGGCCTCCTTCTGTCCCTGTTTCTCTTTTCTCCCCTCCCTCCCCATGACCAGCACTGAATGGCGAGAACACAACCTGTCCGGAATAGAGCCTGTTTCTAGGTTGAATTTTTAAGCGACCTGGAGTCCCATCTGGCTTGGTTTTCCTCAGAAAGCTCTGAGTGCCTCGGTGGCCCCCGAGACCCTGGCTCACAGCTCGGAGCTCTGAAGCGAACAGCCCTCGATTAAGCCATCCCAGTGGATGCAGCGACGGAGCCCGCGGATGCCCTGAAAGCTCTTAACGGACACGAGGCCGGCTCCCGGGCTCTGAAGAAGGCCGCGCTCGCTTTCCTTCTGGAATTTCTAATGGCTAGGAAGACTGCCTCCAACACACATGGAAGCCTGAAACAGCCTCTTCTGCCAGACAGTCCTGACGGGCCTCACCCTTCAAGCCATGAATGAGCTTAGACTCACGAGGTGTAGATGACTGGCTGTTGTCCCCTTCATTTACAGAGGGGAGACCTGGTGCTCAGAGAGGTTAAGGGACTCGCATAGCGTCACGGCAACAGAGGTAGGACCCAGGTCTCCAGCCTGGAACCCAAGGCTTTGCCTGCGCCAAGCCACTTCCCATCTCTGCTGACCACACCACTGCAGACCAAGCGTCCTTCGGGTTGTATCGAACTCAAACCCTACCCTTCCAGGTTAGCACATGTCCTCTTTGTTCTAGAATGAGAGACTGTGGCATTTCCGCCCTCAGAGAGCCGTGGCCGTGCTGGATATTGTTCTAAGGTCACGTGGCGGGGATGTGTGGCAGGTGACCCGAAACCCGTGCTGTGTCTTGGGACTCTCGGAGTCCTGGAAGGGCCGAGACCCACAGGGAGGTGTGGCCCTCCCAGGCAAGGCCGGACAGGGCCAGGAATTCTGGGACAGCCTACGGGTAAGACCAAGTGGGAGCCACACCCCTTGAGCTCTAGCAATGAGAGATAGTGTGGTGTGACAAAGGGGGCTCATGGAAGGGGCATACGAGGCCACTGGCTCACAGTGTGCTATGGGCTCCTCTCCTCACAGCTCTGAGCCTCAGTTTCCTCTCTGCAGAATAAAGAATTGGAGGATCTCTGGGCCGCCCCCAGCCCCGACAGCCTCCTCTACGAGCCTAAAGGTGTATTGCTGCATGGTTCGGTGGGTGGGTCCTGCCATCAGACAGACGCGGGTTCAAATCCTGGTGCCACCATTGTGTGGCCTTGGACAGACACCATCTTGTGTAAGCATCCATCTTTTTCCCCATAAGACAGAGAAGATGATAGTATCTGTTTCATAGGTCTCTGTGGAGTTTCGGTGGCATAAAATACCTGAATGGTGTTAGCATGGAGATGAATACGTGTGAGTGGCGGCCCGTACCGACATGCCCCTCTTGTCACCATCCGTCACGCAGATAAAAAATGCCTGTGGTCCAGCCGGATCACTCCTGGTTTTTCTTTGTTTTTGTTTTTTTAGAAAGCAGACTTTATTTATTAGAGGATGGAAAATCCCCCACCATGGGAGGGGACCCGAGGCGGTTGGCCTTGTTTTAAACGGAGTGTCTGTGACGTTCCCATGAAGCTTCTAGGAGTCGCAGCTGGAGAATCTGATTTTTTCATGGCTGGAAAAACGGGCGGCACTCTGCTTTTCATTCCAGGGGGAGTTTGATGACAGCACAGGGTGGCAAAACTGAAGTCGCTCCTGGGTGGCTTGGTCTGGACGCCCCCTCGGGATGTCACCCAGTAAGCCCCAGCTTGGGTATGTTCTCGGCCACCAGCCCGAGCTCTACCTCTCTGGTTCTCCCTGTCTCTCTGCCTGATTTGTGTCACACAAGACCCCTGGTGCCTGAAAGTGGCATTAAAGAGTGGCTGGGCTAGGTGAGGACCGGCTGGGCAGGGGGGACACTTCTCTTGCCTGCACCTCGACCCTGTGAAGTGCGTCATCTCAATGACCACCGAAGTTGTCTGAAGGCAGCAACTGGTCAGTACAAACGTGTGTTAATTGTGGCTGGAATGTGTTTATCAACCTTGCCTTGATATCGAAAAGACAGCAACAGAAGCACAGGGAACCTCATCCTCTGGGGAAAACATTAGTCATCTGTGAGCTTGCGGGTGCTGGCAGGTAGTCAGCTCTGCTCCCGGAGTCTGACTTCCAAGCCACTGTGCGGCGTCCCTGCCAGAAACGAAGAGCATTATCTTGACATTGAACATCTTTATATTAAAATTACTCATTGGTGATGAACACCACAGGCTTTGGAGCTGGGGGAAAGAAACAACATCTCACTGAGGCTGCTAAAGGGGGCAGTGGCGCAGCCCACAATTAGACACTACTCTTAAAATTCCACCCCTGTCAAGCCCACACCTCGGCTTTTGGAGATGCTCTCCAGGTGATCTTGACTATCTGGAGACTTTTTTTTTTTTTTTTTTTTTTTTTAGCACAGCCCCGAAGTACTATTTTTACATGTTCAGAGACATTAGAATATCGCAGTAGTCAGAGTCCTATTTTTTTTCCCCCCTCTTTAATTATACTATTTTGCATGGCCGCTTCCAGGATTCCCCCACCCCCTCATATTTGGCATCTCCACAGCATCTGTCAAAACAAATTAGCACTTTGGGTGGTAGAAATATATTTTTTATGAAGGCAGCAAATGTGTCAGTATTGGACAGAAGCTAAAACCTGATTTATCGGTTTGTTTCCTAGGGCTTCGGGCCCAATCGGCGGAAGCTTTGGAAGAAATTTTCCATTTGCCTCACCAGTGCGCTTGCAGGAGATGGAAAATACATTCGGATTCCGCCAGAAAGAGTCACTAATTATGATATGTATTTGCATATGTTTAATCACATATATCTTATTTCATTTTGCGATTTCTGCAGGGCCCCGCGCTCCAGGGAGGGGTCCTTGGCGCGGGTACAGCCCTCACTCAGCAAAGTCCTCCAGAGCGAACATTCGCTTGCCAGGCTGTGTGCGTTTGGTGTGATCTTTTCCTGATGAAATTTGAAATTTACGATTTGCAAATGATGTGTGTGAAACTCCATGACTCCATTATGTCATAATATTACACATCCCAAAATATTGGTAAAAGGGTCTCCCCCTTCCTCGCCGACCCCCCGCCCCTGCTTGGGATCACAGCATTACTGAGAAAATAATGATTAACCTTTAAAATCAGATTGGCATTTCTTTTTTCTCCAAATCTAGAATTAATACGCATTTTTTAATCATTAGTGTAATGTTCAGGACGATACTTTTGTTCTTTTGCCTGTTGAACTGTTTCGGCTGCTGGTAACCCTTCAAATTGTTTGCTTCATTCAAGCATTCTTTGCTGAATAATTCATTAGGCATTATTATCCAAGCGTGGAACTCCTCATTTAGCACTGCTGATCTTTTCCTTATGTGTAGCTGACAGGCAATCAAAGTTTTTATCAGTGCAGAAAATTTGCAATTCAGAACTGTAGTCGCAGCAATTAGTAGCTATCAGGTAGCACAGCTTCATAAAAAGACAGAGCTGAATGAGCTCCACTGATGTTAGCACAAAAGTAATGGGTAAAACTAACCAGCTGTTTCTAAATTTACCAAATGGAACATTCCCTTCTTCTCTGAGTGGAGGTTTTAATTAACTTGGAGTTCTGTGTGGCTTCCCAGAGGGGGAGGGGGTGGGCGAGGACCCCTCCTTCCCACCGGGCGGTTACTCACTCCTCCCCCTGGGGACCCACGGTGGGGGCGGTGCTGAGCTTCCCTCTCACCCAGGCCTGGGGACAGCGGGGGCAGGTGAGTGGCCCCCTGGCCCAAGGACTCTGGAGGGGGATGCCTGGGAGGTGCCCGGGACTCCTCTCCTTGGCAGTGGCGGAGATCTGAGTGCCGCAGTTTTGTCCTGCTCTGAAACTCCCGTCTGCCCCCTGTGCGCTGGTCTCAGGACCCAGATGGAGGCGGAGGCCAGAAGGCCGCCCTGGGCCTTCTTCACTCCTTCGGAGGCGGATGGACTCACTCCCCTGCGTTTTCTGTTATTTCTGAGTTCACTCTGATTCGTGCAGTTGCCCTTGAGTCCCCTGGAGTCTTTACTCATTCATTCATTTGTTCATTTTACCGAAGCCCTGGGTGGGACGGGAACTTGCACCCCCCATGGGGCTCTGGGGTCTCCATCTTCCCCCGAGAGTCTGGTGCAGGGCTGGTGGGGCCAAGTCCCGGTCTCTCCCGCAGAACTCGCCCATCTCAGGCAGAGGCCAGTGGAGGTCGTTCACCTGCCAGCGGCAGTGCCAGCCTCCTGGGAGAGGCTGCTGGGTAACTCATCGGAAGCAACAGAGGGATGTGGGCATCAGTTGGCTGGCAGGGGAGATTGTGGAGACCTCCGAAGCCCCAGCACGGGGATGGTCTCTGCTGTGCGTCCCCTTGGGGGCTGCTACGGTAGGCATTCATCCAAGTTGGGAGGAGTTGGAGAAAGGGGGGGGTCTGCTCTCCAGCTCCTGCCGACATCGAGACCCCCTGGCCAACTGGCCACCGGGCCACCACCCCAGAGCCAGTGAGAGGGAGAACCCAGACTCCAGAACAAAACCCACGGAAGCCCATTGGGATGATCAGGCAGCCTGTGGCCACCCAGACCCAGACCCCTAGGTCTCGTCCCAATGTCAGCTGTGTTTACACTGGATGAGAGAACAGAGTTGCACCATGTTTCGGAGCCCAGACTTTGGAGCTAAGCAGACCTGGGCTAAGCTCCATCTTTGCAACTCAGAAGCTGTTATGGGTGACTCTGGAGGTCTCGGTTTTCTCATCTGTATAATGGGGTGTTGACCCTTCTTCACAGAGTTGATATGAAAATTCCATGCACAAAAAGTGTGAAGTGCTTGGTGTAGTGAAAGCCATAGCAGACGTTCCATACACGAGAGCAGCTTTTCTTCACAAAGCTGTGGGTTTCGTGAGGGTGGGAACCCTGGATGTGAAGAGCACAGCCGTGAGCTAGGGTGTGGGCTTGAATCCTGGCCCCGCTCCTTCTTTACTTTGGGGCAGGGCACTTACCTTCTCTTACTCAGTGTCCTTGTTTATAAAATGGTCATCCTATCAGTCAGTGCTTGCCTCATGGAGTGCTTCTGAGGGCTCAGTGGATAAAGCCAAGATAAAGTTCTCAGAACAATGTCTGGCGTGGTCAGCCTGTGCAAACGTTCAAGGTTCTTTAAAGACTGTTCTGTCATGAAGGGCGGCACAGTGCCCAGCTAGTGGCGGCTCCTAAGAAGCACTGGTTGAACAGGTGAGTGCAAGTCCCTGGACATCCTACTGCCCAAGCCCTTCGTTTGACAGATACAAGCTCTGCCACCCACTGTGACCTGACTCAAGTTAGAGGCAGAGAAACACCAGATACCAAATCCCTGGACGCCGGGTCAGTGCCCTCCCCTGGCTCGCCCTGGAGGGTGGCTTCATCCTTGAGCCTTGAATGCGATCACTGACAAAGCATCCAGTTCTCTTTGCATGCAGTCCTCTCTTCTCTACGGGACAGCAGGCTGCAAGGAGGGCCTGGGAGAGCACGGAGCCAGAACTGTGGTCTGGTTTCTGAACCTGCCTTGACCACGGGCAGGTCCGCACCCTTCCGTGAGAACCAAGACTGCAGGACAGGTACACTCTGCTCTCCATCTAGCCAACACCCAGCTGAGTTGCAGTTTCCTGGGGTCTTTTTTTTTTTGAGTCCGGGTCTCACTCTGTCTCCCAAGTTGGAGTGCAGAGGCATGATCATGGCTCGCCACAGCCTCAAACTCCGGGGACTATGTGATCCTCCTGTCTCAGCTTCCTGAGTAATGGAGACTACAGGTGTGCACCACCAAGATGAGAAGCTAGAGAACTCGGGAGGGGCGTAGTTTGGGTTGGGATGTGGAGACTTTGGCTAAATTTGTTTGCTTTGGTAGAGACAAGGTCTGGCTATGTTGCCCCGGTAGGCCTTGAACTCCTGGACTCAAGCAATCCTCCCACCTCAGCTTCCCAAAGAGCTGGGATTGCAGGTGTGAGCCACCACACCCAGCCCCTATGGTCTTCAGAGAGTCCCATTGTTGCAAAGAACAGATGTAGCTCTTTCCTGAGGATGCCCCAAACATGATGCCACAGTCACTAGACTATTTTGTAACGAGTCCTCATCTTACCCAGACTTTGCTTGGCCTCATGAGAATGACGCTTCTGTGCATTCTAGTGGAGACTTGAACTTTCCCATGCCTCATCCTGTTCCATATCTAATGCAGAGAAAGGGCGTTACTCGCTCAAGGGCACTGACAAGCCTTGTGGAGAACCCATCTTCCGACTCCAGACCCAGTACTTTGTCTATCCCGCCTCACACCTCACACCTCAAAGGGAACGCGCCCTTTGAAATTCACAGAACCACAGCCAAGAGATGGTTTCTTAAATAAAAGGACTTCTGGGAGATCACACAGCTATTTACAAAGGTGAGATAGATTTGTATGTAATGGCACGGAAAGATGCCCTGTGTTGAGTGAAAAAAAGCAAGTTATAGAATGGATGGAATATATTGCATTTTAAAACATGCAATATATTTTAATATTTAAAAGTCTAGGAGAGCATTTAACAAACTACTAGTGATTCTTTCTGGGGACATGACCTTGATTTTGCTTTGACCTTGATTCCTTCCTCTGTGTTGCTTGACTTATCTTATGAGGAGAATGCATTGCTTGACCAATGATGTGATCAAGATGTGACCAATGATGTGATGTGACCAATGATGTGATCAAGATGTATTTCTGAAGAGAACATGAGACCAAGAGGGCCTGAGAAAGCGAGGTTGCCTTTCAGAGTGGTTCTAGGCTTTGGTGCACCGCCATATTTAGCTAAGTCCCATGGTGGGGCCACCAGGGACGTCAGATGAAGCCTCGAGGAACAGGCCCTGGGTGGGCCCAGACATCTTGCCGTGGATGTGGATAACAACACAGAGAGGAAGGACCCCAGGGTATGACTTGGTCAGCCTTTGGGCAGAAAGGGGTCGGGGCCCCAGGTGGTGTTCAGGGAGGAAACTATGGTGACAGCTCAAAACGAAGAGTGGAGTGTGAAGGCCTGTAGTGCCAGGGCTGGGGCCTTCAGGGCGCCTTAGGGTGGTATAGCCCAGCTCTCTTGGCTGGCGGTTTGAGACTTTTTGGCCATATGCAAATATGTCACACCACAGGTTACAGGATCAGTTTCATCCTCCTAACTAATGATTATTTGTTTAAAAAAAAAAAGAGTCTGCGTGGAAAGCAAAAAATCATACCCTTTGGCTCGGCAATTTGGCTTCTACCAACTTGTCATACGTAAAAACCCAGAGAAGTGTTTAAAGGGACATGTGTCCAGGATGTTGATTAGGCCAAGGAATACCTACCACACATGCATCTCCTGACATCTTAGGAACATAGTAAATGCTGATTCATTGTACCCTTGCAATAACCTTAGGAGGTAGTTGCTATTATCGCCCCCATTTTAGAGATGAGAACACTGAGGCGCAAAAAGGGCTAAGCTCTCGTCCAACATCCCAGAGCTACTTACTAAGTGGCAGAGCCGAAATTCGGACCCAAGCAGCCTGGCTTCAGAGCATGCAGTGATCATTACTGCTACACAGTCTCTCACTGTTGGTGGTTTTTTTTTTTTAATTTACTTTTTAAAAAAACTCTGGAAATCCATGAAGTGTCTACTCACTGGGAGTTGTTTAAACTGTAGCTCATTCGTGCGATGGAATGTTCCGAGGCCCTGAGGAGGAGGAAGGCAGTGGATCTGGTGGGCCTAACGTGGAGAGACCGCCATGGTGGCTGACCGAGTGAAACGCGCACCATGTGAATGGACTTGTGTCCTAGGAGCGGATTTGTGTGTTGAAGTTACATACGGGGGGCCAGCCCCTTGGGTCCCCTCCTACAGTGGGAGCTTTTCTGTCCTCTCAATAAATCCTGCTTTCTAAAAAAAATAATAATTACGTTGGGACATGAATGTGTTTGCATGGAATTTTCTGGGTATGCCTCCAAAGAGCAGTGATGGTGATTTTCTCCTAAAATTAAGAGGAGAGAAGGGGCAAGCAGGTGATGTTCTGGCTCAAGTTTTGTCTTTCTGTACCTGTTCGATATTTTTACTATGAGTGGATGTGACTTTTGTGATTAAAAAGGCGAAATTAGGACCACCCCAAACTCATTAGGATGGCTATTATCTAAAAAAAAAAAAAACCACAAAACTAATAAGTGTTGACAAGAATGTGGAAAAATGTGTCCTTGTCCACTCTTGGTGAAAATGTAAAATGGTACAGCCACTATGGAAAACAGTGTGGTGGTTCTTCAAAAAATCAAAAATCCAATAGCCAAGCCAGGCACGGTGGCTTATGCCTGTAATCCCAATACTATGGGAGGTCAAGGCAGGAGGATCGTTTGAGCCAAGAAGTTTGAGACCAGCCTGGGCAACATAGTGAGGCTGCATTTCTACAAAAAATAAAATAAAGAAATTAGCCAGGTGTGGTGGGGCTTGCCTGTCGTTCCAACCACGTGGGAGGCTGATGCAGGAGGACGGCTCGAGCCCAAGAGATCGAGGCTGCGGTGAGCCGTGATCATGCCACTGCACTCCAGCTTGGGCAACAGAGTGACACACACATGCGTGCGCGCGCACACACACACACATACACACACACACACACACACACACACACACAAATTTAATCACTATGTGATCCAGCAATTCCTCTTCTTGGTACATACCCAAAAGCTGGGTCTCAGAATGACATTTATATACGTATGTTCACAGCAGCGCTCTTCACAATTGCCAAAAGGTGAAAGCAACCCAAATGTTTGCTGACAGATGAATGGGTAAAGGGAATATGGTCTATCCTTGCAATGGAATATTATTCAATATGAAAACAAGAGGGAATTCTGACACAAGCTAAAATGCATGTGGACCTTGAGGACATTAGGCTAAGTGAAATAAGCCAAGCACACAAAGACAAATACTATATGATTCCACTTATACGAGGTGCCCAGGGTAGTTGAATTCACAGAAACAGAGAGTAGACAGTGGGTGCCAGGGTCTGCGGAACATGGGAAATGGGGGTTTGTTGCTTTGCGGGTGTAAAGATCCAGCTTTGCAAGACAAAAATGTTGTGGAGATTGACTGCACACCAACGAGCATGCACTTAACACTACCGAACCGTACTTAAAACAATTGAGATGGTAGAGTGTTATGGCACAATTAAAAAAAAAACAAAACCTAGAGGTTTATTTTCAGGGAGAAAAGAAAGACATATTTTTAACCACTATTCCTTAACTGCTTACCCCCTGGGACCCAACCACTTTCTCCTGCCCACTCAGAAAACATTACAGAAAGATCTAGAAACTGAGAGCCCAAGTTTCAGTTATAAAAGCATCCATTCCTACTTGCACACCATATCACACTCCAGGACACTCTTCCCGGTGACTTGCCTTAGACCTGGGAGAAGGGCAGGGCAGGGCTTCTTCACTCTAGTTCTGTGAATGGGAGAACGGAGAGGTGACCTGTCCCGAGTCTGAGGAGGGGTTCAGACCCCAGCCCTCCGGCTCCAAGCTCTCCGGTCCCTGGGAAGCAGGGGGAAGGGAAGGGTCCTGGGTGGAGGGTTCCGTGGCTCTGGGCCCGGTGGAGCACTTCTAGAAGGCAGTGACGGTTCCCATTCCTGAATTACACAGACCGGCAAAATTTTCTCTTTCCAAAAAGCCTTTGGGCCTACACTGACTTAATTACTAACTCCTTCTTTTTTTGAGTTGGGGTCTCACTCTGTCACCCAGACTGAGTGCAGTGGCATGATCGCAGCTCACCACAGCCTTGACCTCCTAGGCCCAGGTAATTCTCCCACCTCAGTCTTCCAAGTAGCTGGGACTATAGGCATGCACCATCATGCCTGGTTATTTTTTTATTTTTTGTAGAGATGAGATCTTGCTATGTTGCCCAGACTGGAGCAACGAACTTTTATATTTTCCAAGTACATTACAAATTTTAGAAGCCAAACGCCTTTGCTACCCTCCTTCTAATATCACAATAATTGTTCTTTCAATGGAGTCAAACTTGGTTTTAATTCAAGGTTGTCATGTTGTCTTAATGTTCACATTTTACGTCGCATGGGAGGATGTATGGCGCCCACCAGCATTTGAGAGCCTCTAACCAATCACTATCGGTTATGAAGTTATGAACCATATTTGTTACTGATGAGTCAAGCAACAATATGCATGCATGGATTTTACATAATTTTGGCAGATTCAAGGTTATCCCATGTGGTAGCCAAAATAACCCACACACCCGCCCCTCCCCCCAAGATTCCACATCTGAATTCCTGGAACCTGTGACTATGTTGTATTTCACAGCAAGTGGAAATTAACGTTGCTAATGAGATTAAGATTGTTCACCATCTGATCTCACAATAGGGAGATTATCCTGGATTATGGGGGTGCGCCTAGAATCATCACACAGACGGAAGGAACCTTGAATGAGAAGCGGCAGAAGCAGAGGTGGTGTTGTGAGCAGGACTGCTCTGACCGTCGCTGGCTTGGGGGAGAGAAGGGGTCACGAACCAAGGGATGAGGTGGTCTTTAAGAGCTGGAAAAGGCAAGGAGATGATTCTTCCCAGGGGCCTCCAGAAGGAACATGATGGACCTCTCAAGTTGAGCCCACTGGGACCCATTTCGGACTGCAGGACTGTCAGATAATGCTTTGTGCTGGCTTAAACCACTGAGCACTTGGTCATTTCTTGCAGGGGCCATAAAAAATGGATGTAGAGTCCCCACAGCCCAGAGGAGAGCAGGGTGCCTTGGCACACCTGCATCTGAGGACTTGGGACCAACATCGGTGATGAGGCCATTCCCAAGTGTCACTGGTGATGACTACACCAACGACTAACAAGTCTTAAACAACTCTTGAGCAGATCTGAGGTGTTCCTACAGCCATGTTATTTCTAAATTGCTTCCTTAGGTGGGAGAGATGGGGGTGGGTGATAGCTGGAGCTGAAAATCATGCATAGATCACGACTGAGCTTTTTTTTCTTTGTAATTGAGCACTTTGTGACACTGTCCTCTGTGTTTAACTACATAATTTACCCACCCCCCCCGCCACAACCTAGGTCGATGTTATTAATACCCCTGGCTCACATGCCCAAGATAATGTGGCCCATGCGTGATGATCCAGGATTTGAACCTGTCATCAGTCGGGAGAGTGTGCTGGACAACGTCACGCCCTTGGTCAGGTGTGTGGTCACACTTAGAGAAGGCGTCCTTAAGCCACACTGCTGCTCGGTGTGCTAGCTTGGCCCCATGACCCCTCTGCTATTCTCATTAAGAAGCAGCAGTCTTTCTCAGTTTACAAAAACAAATCTAAAAAAATAACAATCTCAGTGTAAAGGTATTTCTCCAGTTAGCTTGTTTCCTGACACATTTTTCTTAAACTTCTCTTACTTGGCTGCCATTGTTTGAGGGTCCATGTGCCGGCACTCGAGAGAATAAAATATGTTGTTCTTTGACGTCATTCTCACACGTCATTCTCACACCCCTCCGGGCTGTGGGGACTCTATATCCATTTTTTATGGCCCCTGCAAGGTATTCTTTCTTTCTTTCTTTCTTTTTTGAGTGGAGACTCACTCTATCACCCAGGCTAGAGTGCAGTGGCACACTCACGGTCACCCCAGTGTCGACCTGCTGGGCTCTGGTGATCTTTCCGCCTTAGCCTTCCAAGAAGCTGGAACTACAGGCATACGCCACCATGCCCGGCTAATTTTTTAAGTTTATTGTAGAGACGAGGTCTCACCAAGTTGCCTGGGCTGGTCTCAAACCCGCAGGCTCAAGCAATCTACTTGCCTTGGCCTCCCAAAGTGCTGGGATGACAGGCCGAGCCACCGAGCCTGGCCCACACAGGTATTCTTAGTCCCTTGGACAGATGAGGAAACAGACGCAGAGGGAAGTAGTTAGGTCAGGGTCACATCACTAATACATGGGTGGGGCTTTCCAGGGCTGCACAGTCAGATACATGTTTAATCCTTTCAGCGTGAGACACGAGACACGAACGCTTCATGGTTTTCTGCAAAATTCCCCGTGACTTCCAGGTGCTCGGCCACCAGCAGGAAGATTCCTGGCTGGAACACGCTCTTTGGGTCACTTGCTGTCCCCATGAGCAGACTTATCTATCAGACCTAAGACACCGCAGCCCTCCTCCGAGTCCCCTTGGGGCTATTTGCTTGAGCCTCTGGAGACTTGGCGAATCAGGGATTGGCTAACAAAACATTCTCCAACAGCTGAGTCACTCACGAGGTCTTGCCCACTAGAGGACAGAACGCCGAGCCGCTGAGTCGGAGGGGACTTGAAGGCTCTCCCTCTCTCCCTCCTTCTCACCCTGACACGCAGCCACACTCCCCAGACACCCTCACGGTGGCCAAGTCATGTGTTCCTGCACATCCGTGGGACGAATTCTAGAACGATGAAGGCCAGAGAACAGAGGAGCCGAGAGACGCTTTGTGTCTCCCAGACTCCGAGCCCTTTGATGAGACAGATGTGCGGGCCAGGCCCTACTTCCCGGGGAAAGTTCAGCCTCATTAAACAGCAGGGAGACTTCCTCGGTGGCAATGAACAGCCCACACGCTGGCCTTCCCTGGCAGCAGACAGGCTGGGGAAGAGGTGGTCTCCTGTCGTCTAGCCTGGCGTCCCCCCCCAGACTCCGGTGCTGGTGTCTGTGACACGTGGTCACCGTGGAGCCTTTGATTTATGGCTGACTTTGGGAAAGGCCAGCCTCTGATCTTGGCAGCCTGTCGCCTCACTGTCTTCTCCAGGTCGGCAGAACTTTCCATCAGGATCGATGAGCCTCCCGAGCCTGACCCCAGGATGGTGCTTTCCAGGGGCCGTTCTGGTCCAAATGCAGCCGGAAGGCTTGAAAGGGAGACTGGCCCAGCTGCCCGCTATCCTCGGGCACCGTGCAGATGAACGTGGGGGTCCAGGACTAAAATCCTCCATGAGCAAAAGCTCCCATCATCTGGGAGTCCGTGGGTATCGACCATGGGCATGGAACTTGCCTCGGTTTACCCCAGAGCACCCACTGCTCTCTGCCTAGGCCAGCTGCTTTAAGACAAAAACAAAGCACCTGGGAGTGCCCCAGAAATGACTCATTCTTGAAATCTGCCAAACAGTCAGGTCAAAGTTGAGGGTGTGAGTTTGGGTTGGGTCAGTTATTTCAGCAAAATTGTGGATGTATCATTCACCCCCTTGAACTAGAAACATCTGCATGGACAGGTCAGCCAACGAGAAGTTAGCCATGGGCCCGACGGGAGGGTGTGCGTCAGGAAGAATGCAGGTGAGTGATGTCAGGTTGAATAACAACAGCATGCATGTGGAACGCTGACCAGGGCCACGCACCACGCTCAGTACTTTCTGTGTGTTGACTAGGTTCTTGCAGGGACCCTCTGAGGTTTATACTCTTATTATCCTTCCTTTCCAGGAAAAGAAATGGAGGCACAGAGGGGTTAAGGAGCCTGCCCGAGATTGCACAGCTACTTGGTGGCAAAGCTGAGATTGGAACCCTGGCAGTTTGGCCCCGGAGTCCATGTCCTAACCACTATGGTCTTGACTTTAAAAACTGCGTAAAGTAGGTGGTGGAGAGAGTCGCCCCTCACGTGACAAGCTGATCTCACTCAGCTGTCTCTGCACGTGTGTACGTGCAAGACACGTGACCACACCCATGTACACACTCCGTGGTCCTCCTGTGCCCACCCCGTGGAGGCCCGGATGGGTCTCCCCAACCCCAGGCTTTCTGGCAAGGCCCGAGGCAAGGGAGACCTGGTTCGCCAGCGGCCCCGGCCACCGGGCAGTGCCGGGAGGTGGCGCTGTGTCGCTTTCCTACTCTGAGCTTTTGTTTTCTGGGCTGCAGGCTGGAGGCGGGGAGGCGGGGAGGCCGCCCGCCAATTTCCCTGATTTGCAATCACCGTCCTCTGTCACTTCCTGCAAAGGGCCTCGGAGATGCTCCTCGGATGACAGGCCTGAAAACGAGCCAGGGCCCTTCTCTTAATCCCATCTCAGGTTGGATGGGAAAAGGGTGTTTCCCGACAAGCGGCAAGTTTCATCTGTCAGACTTAGCTCGGGCTGACCTCCTGGCCTCCAAAGGAGGGAGAGAAAACACCCGACTCCCCGTAACCTGGTGCAGGGCTGGGTCAGGGTACACGA